>NC_140167.1:135466660-135691900 GCF_963971535.1 Notolepis coatsorum | reverse complement strand
TGTGTGTGTGTGTGTCTTTCTGTCTCTGTGTCTGTCTGTCTGTCTGTCTGTCTGTCTGTCTGTCTGTCTGTCTGTCTGTCTGTCTGTCTGTCTGTCTGTCTGTCTGTCTGTCACTCTCTCTGTCTCTCCCCCAATTAAACTGTCCTACTCTACATCACCAGCATGTTTTGCAGCAAGTCACTTGTTCCTTCCTCTACTAAACATGTCTGTAATTTTCAAATATTGTTCTGCGTCTTTTACTATCAATTTTTGTTTTTTAATTCTAGCTTTTTCAGCTCCACCATTTTTTTTTTTTACTGGGGCCAATTTCGAATTGCATATCATTCTTGGTTGACACTGAAGTTAGTAAAATGCCATCCGAATTATAAAAAAGCTTTCTTGATGGAGAAACATTGTATCAAAAGTGTATGAAAGAAGGAAAGCTAGCCTACTGTTTGAAATGCGCACAGTTGTTAGATTACTGCTTCCCTCTGCTGATCAGCTCTTCCACCTTAGAGCTAGATCTCCAGGCAGCCTCACGTTGTTCACTAAGCACAACATTTAACGACACAGAAGCAAATCTTCATTCAAACAGCAATGGCAGGCAGCTCGCACAGTAGAATCAATCGTCCATGTTATCTGATTTGGAGAGTATTCCTTCATTCGCTACGGTATGCTCCAAATGGCATTGAGTTTCTCTTGTTCTATGTCACGGATAGGCTAGGGGACACAAATTCAGCCTGAAACGTTCAGAGTCACTCCGGCCGGCGCGCACACATGCACACACACCGGCACACACACACCGGCACACACACACCGGCCCACACACACCGGCCCACACACACCGGCCCACACACACTGGCCCACACACCGGGCCACACACCGGCCCACACACCGGCCCACACACCGGCCCACACACACCGGCCCACACACACCGGCCCACACACCGGCCCCCACACACTGGCCCACACACCGGCCCACACACTGGCACACACACCGGCCCACACACTGGCACACACACCGGCCCACACACCCTGGCCCACACACCGGCCCACACACCGGCCCACACACCGGCACACACACCGGCACACACACTGGCACACACACCGGCCCACACACTGGCACACACACCGGCCCACACACACTGGCCCACACGCTGGCCCACACACTGGCCCACACACTGGCCCACACACCGGCCCACACACTGGTCCACACACACCCGCCCACACACCGGCCCACACACACCGGCCCACACACACTGGCCCACACACCGGCCCACACACACTGGCCCACACACCGGCTCACACACTGGCCCACACACACCCGCCCACACACACTGGCCCACACACCGGCCCACACACACTGGCCCACACACCCCCCCACACACCCGCCCACACACTGGCCCACACACCGTCCCACAGTAGTGGCCCACACACTGGCTCACATTAGTGGCCCACACACCAGCCCACACACTGGCCCACACACCGTCCCACAGTAGTGGCCCACACACCGGCCCACATTAGCGGCCCACACACTGGCCCACACACCGTCCCACAGTAGTGGCCCACACACCGGCCCACACACCGGCCCACACACTGGCCCACATTAGTGGCCCACACACCGGCCCACATTAGTGTCCCACACACCGGCCCACACACTGGCCCACACACCGGCCCACATTAGTGGCCCACACACCGACTCACACTGGCCCACACCGGCCCGCCGTACAGACCATGTAGCCTGGGAGATGACTGAAATCACCGCAAGAGCTAGTAGGCTATTTTTAAGCATCTTTCTGTGGCAATTTTCATTTTTACATCTAACTTTTTCAGCCTTACCCTACCAAAGTGGGCCGATCGGAGTGGACTAAATGGGCCAGTCGAACCCCCCCATAATTTTTTTTTAATTAACATTTTCTTTTTTGGGCCAGCCCACTTTACTTCCGGCCCATCGGGATTCGTCGCGAACGTCCCGATGGCCAGTCCGGGCCTGCCATTCACACAGTTTCAGAAAAAGATTCATGCAAACATTTCTGTCAACCTGGGACATTATTCACTACAACTACCTTTGAAAACCATCTTAAAAACAATGTATTTGGCTATGTACTGTAGGCATGCAATGTGGCTAAGGGCTAATCAGTGGATTGCATATTTTCGTCAAGGAAGCAGAATAAGGCTAACCCTCTCTGCCTCTGCGACATTTCAATCGGGCTACCAATTTGAAGTCGTGGACATTTGGATTATCGAAGCTTTTAGGATTGCAATAAGAAGATTTTGGATCTGTTTACCACGCACAGGACCTACCAAAATGAACTGATTAACACTTTGGCGTCCGCAGTCTTGCGGCGATTTATGCCTCAGAGGACAGCGGTTTGTTTACAAACCTATGTACTTTCTAAGATATATATATATCATTTATAGTATTGCTATCTGTCCATTCTCATTGTCACTTGAGTGCATAAACCGTGCCTTCATAATGGCTTAAAGAAAATAAAAATCCATCGTTGGTTGTCATTTTATAGCGTCGTGAATATAAGGTTTATCGCGCTTTTCGCCTAGTCTTTTTTCCAGGAAGCTAGATATGAGGCTAAACGTTGGCGCCGTTATATCAAACGCCATTTCTGCTGTATATATACGAATGAAATAAAACAAACTGCGTAGCATCCGGACTATTACAGAGCATCTATGGATGAAATGGGGGCGGCGGGGAACGCAGATTAGTATTATTGATTAGCAATATAGTGTGCGTTCAATCAGCCATGTTCACTGATCATCACGTTAGGTTTTAAAACAATGTCCAATCCAGCTGTAATTTGGGGGAATAGTGTCCTACCGTCAGGCCATGTGATCGCCGGCAGCATTTCTTCATTAGTCATCGGATTCGGGTAGATCGATATGTCCATTGGCTAATCATAAATCCCATTATTCCTGGCTGAAAAATACGTTAGGTAACTGGATCAAAGATGGAGGGTCTTCGTTTGGAATCGAGGCTCATATGATCCGCCCACAGGACTGTAAAATATATATTTTTTTAAATCCCCTCAATGATACTGCAGTGGAGCGATGGCGCCCCTAAGCGGATCTGGCCGGTAGTGCATGTTTAGAAAATCAAATATGTGGGTAGGTAATGGATCTCGATAGCGGACGTTAATAGCGTTATAAATATGGAATAAAACAATAACAACTTGCCACGAGTATATACGTGGCTCTGGTCCACAACGCATGGCACCGAAACACGTATATACTCGTGGACGGACGGCATAGTGTTAAGACACTTGGACTAATGCATTCAGTCATCTGGACGGAGTTGTTAAAACTCACTCCACCGCGCCATTACCGCGCCAAACATGGCAGCGGTAATACGCATACGTCTGTCACAAAGAGTCCTGCATGTATAACAAATGCGCATGTTGGTGAATTTATGACTGTGTGCCATTATTACTATCAATGTAATAATTGTGGAATATTACTATAATGAGCTGTATGTGTATGAACCAAGCATCCTTTGTGAAGCACTTTGGTTGACAAGTGTCATGTTTAAATGTGCTATATAAATAAATTGTATTGATTGATTGATTATGCAGTCTGTCAAACACAGAGTAAAAAATCAGACCCGTTAGCAGTTGCTGGTTGACTGCGACTGACTCGTTAGTCATTTACATACACATTGCTTTGGACAATGAAACATTTTTCTCCCATATAAAATAGGTTTGCCATTCCCCCTTTAGAACCATCCCTCCTGTAGATTAGATCTGTCATTGTGTTAAACTGCACGTAGTTCAGTCTGTTGATCCAGATGTTAGACCAGAAAAGGTCTTTCCTTGTCTCAGTCATATTATTAAAGGACCATACCAGTCTTTTTGACATGTGGGTTTAAAGTGATTCTTCTATCAGTAGTATTATTTTACTTTGACAAATTGAGGATGTTTTCATGATAACAATAAACACGACATTTGTCATGGCAGATTTACATGAAAGTAGTGACCGAGACGTGTCATAAAACACAGCACTGCACATCCCTTGAACACACTCCATTAACAAAAATGTGTCTTTTACTCTTCCCTGGAGAAGGAAAATGAACACACATTCCATGTTCAGTTTATGTGGTGTTTAAGGCACATTTTCAGATACACTGGAAGCAAATACCAGTGGTAAATTGGCAGGCCGTTTCACTAACAGTAAGAATTGGAAAAAATAAGGGTGCCTTGATTTGTGTTTTGTATCGAGGCAAGAATCAATTGGAACCTGCATGTCAAAAAGACTGGTATGGTCCTTTAATATTGTAGTTGTTGAAACAAACAAACAAAAAAGATAATCTAAATGTACGTTCAAAACAAAGTACTACTGAACATTTCCTTTGAGCGTATGAACCTCCACCATTTCATGTGAAGAATATAATCCTAAAATTGCAATCAAGAGAGCTGTAAACAGTGTTTTGTGGAGAATAAGGTAGTAGCCTACATGTCTGTACTAGAAAATGGCGTACAAAGCCAAAGTTGACATTTTGAAGGGAAGTTGGCAGGAGGGGGATTGCAAATGTGGGGATGATGAAAAACATGCCATTTGGGAACTGAGCACCAGAACTAGATATCTAAAAGGTACAGCGCACTGAGATGGATTGTGCTCCATGTGAACTTAAAATAAGTCCAAGGTTGATAAAAAAAACAGCTAATTACTTTGTCGAAGGGGGGGGGGGGGGGGGGGGGGGTAGTTTTACTTCAGATGAAGAACAATGAAAGTGAGTTTTCCAATGCGTAACCTTTCAAATCAGATATGTTTTAGTGATATGTATGTGCACTTTCAGGTGATCCAAATAATTTGGATTGGCTACGCATTTTTAATTATGTTTGGTTATTCAAAATGTTTCAAAACAGACCTGGATTGTCCGTCATCTCTGGACTTCAATTGAGACTCCCTTACTGTGTAAAAAGTGACACAACAGGCAGGACAGCCCACAACAGAGGACTGGCTCTTTCTGGGAAGTACAGTGAAGGGGACAACAGTGGCCAAGCCACACGGTGCAGGGAGCAGAACCACAACACGACTTAGCAAACAACATCTGTGCAGCCTCCAACACTCCTACACGGACCCAGAGGGGTCGATATGTCTAGCGCAGGAAACAACAGATCCTTCTGTCTATTGATTCCCACCTCAGCGATGACACCAGAGAACAGGCTCTCTATGAGAAGTACTGTGAATGTGGATAAGTATGGCAAGCCACACAATGCAGGGAGCAGAACAGTAGAGGAACCACAACACGACATATGACTTAGCAAACAACTAACACCCCCACTTCTACACGGACCCGGAGGGATCGATAGGGAGCAAAGGAAACAACAGATTGTTCTGTCTATTAAATTCCCACTTAATTAAGCAACGACAACAGACTACTCAAAGAGTCTGGTGAGAATCATGTTTTCTTCTGGTGCACAACTGATTTGTATTAGTGATCGAAACGAGGCTTCTCTAGACTGTCTGTTTTTGATCATGTCTTTATTTAGTTTGTTTATTTTTGGTTTGAATTGTGAGGACTGTTTTGGCACGTGTGGTGCGTTGAAAGAATGGAGGAGCACACTGCTGTGTGCGGCGACAGCCAGACAATGCCCCATGACACTAACGCAGATAGTTAAAACATCTACCGCCACTTCTTACAGTGTGTCCTGAATATGATATTCATCATCCCCTCCCCCTGCAACCACTCCTCTAGATCAGTGCTGTAAATAAGAACATTTTTCATCAGCTCGCCTGCTACATTAAGGTTTGGATAAACAAATCAGAACTTGAGGGACATTGGTGTCAAAACACTGGCTGCTACTTTTAAGTGTAAGGTTTTAACACACGTGTGCCATACATCAAGGTGTCTCACACTACCTTTGACAGGTCCCATGCTTTATTGGGATGGCAGTATAAGTCCCTAACCGCTGCGTAAACATGGACCCAGACACATGTCTACACAGCAGAAAAGACCTGATGCCAGGAAGGTCCTGTTTAAACACTGGGAAGTATCTCTGTCCAAACCCTCATATCTGCTCTCTCTGTCTCTTTTTTATTTATTTGTTTCTGTTTCTGATTTCTCTGATTTTCTCCCCGTCCCCATTAGTCATTGTGCCAATTCCACCCCCCTCCCCTCCCCTCCCCTACCTGGCTGCTGTATTCATGTTATCCTACGAGTCGGTACAAGGGCGTCCCGAGTCGATCGCACGCTTCCTCCGAGACGTGCGCCGACAGCCAGTGACGTCTTTTCACTTGGCAGCGAGGACTCTCATTGGTGAAGTGTAACGCGTGGGAGGGCACGCTATCTCCACCAAGTCCTGCCCCGCTTAGCAAGTGCCGAGACCTGACCTGTAGGCGTCGCTGTCCACAACGCCAGATTCCCACCCGCCAGCTTCCCCACCCCCTAATACTGCCAATTGTATTAGTGTGAACGGCCAGCCAAGCTGGTGGCAACGCCGAGAGCTGGGCTCGAACCCAGCATCTCCTGCATTGGTGACGAGCGCAATCTCCGCTACGCCACCTGACCGCCCCTGCTTTCTCTGTCTCTTAAGCTAAACAAGGGATTGAATTACTACTCTCTCTCTAATCAACAGTGCAATGACATGGCTCAGATTGCCAGCGTATGAATAGGTACAGACACATACAGACACACATTGCTCACACTAGCCCAGTGGAAGGTCAGCGCTCTGAGTCAGCGGCCCAGCAACACATGGTGAAGAGGCACTAGAACAACTCCCCCTGCCGATACCCACTCTAAAGGAAAGTGACTCAACAGTTTCATGCCACCCCATGGGGGTGGACCGATCCAGCTTTTCACCACAGCCACGCAACCCAGTCAGGGCCCCAGAGTCTCCAGGAAACAGGGTAATTAGCTCAGCCTTTCCAACCTGATGTGGTGAGCAGATCTCAGCGCTGAGGTCATCGTCGTCCATTCAGCACGGCTCAGATAAACGTCCCTCCCCCCAGACCCCTCCCCTCACTGTACACGCACGAGTGACTTCTCAACATCTGTATTTCCCACTGTCCTGACTGAAAAAAAGAGAGAAAAGAGGGGTGGTCTGAGCTCAGACCATCCCTACCAAACTTGCTTCTCACTGTTTTCAGCTTACAAAAGATTTAAAACGTATCTTATTGGAATCCATTTGCCACTCACAGGATCGGGTATTAGTTGGTTTAGCCTTTCTTTGAACTATTAAAGAATTGCATTCCTTAAAAATATCTTAATGAATCTAAATTGATCCAAAGCACAATTGTGGTATATTCTTAATCAATATCTAAGGTTATTTACAGTACAATGAGGTTGTTATCTGGAAGGAGGAAAGAAGGTCATCAATGATTCAAATGGTCTTTCTCCACTGAGTGGAGAAAATAACTGTTTAGGCCAGGCAAAGATGAACTATGGTTCAAACTCATTATTTATTTGCCTCGGGGCTCAGAGTGAATTAGAAGGTTGCTTTTCACATACAAGGATTATTCAGAGTACATTAACACATGTTTGTACAAAGGATTAATAAGGTTTGCACATCAAACCCCACATGTACATACAACAGTCATGTTAACACTTTGATTGCCACTCACGGATTTATAATAGTCACGTTGAAAGCCACTCACGAGATTTCTCGGATTTTTTTTTTTTTTTTAGCGATCTGAAATCATATTGCATCACGCGAGCCTACCCTAGCCTACCCAAGAGCCGCCAGCGATTAGATGTGGAAAAAAGCGCCCCCCTATCGTCTCCCAGATGACATCAGGGATTTTGGAATGGACTCAATGAAAATGGATGGGGGAAAAAATCCTGTACTCCACATTTTCCAGTCCACTGATGCAGCCGGGGTTACCACAGTTCATTATGGATCCTCTGAGCGCCGCGGATCATTAATTCTACTGTATACACGTTAGATCTATACACTTATCGATTTTTTCGAATGGTGATCAGGAATTGGAATATACCAGTTGGATACCATCTGATGTCAGGTAAGGAATCTATGTTATCAGTGTTAGGATAATCAGACTCATTTTGATGAAGATATAAGCTGTTTTGTGAAATGTCCTCTATCCGTTTCACTGTAAAATCCATGAGGAATCGCATGGATTCCAATATTCCGACGACCTCAGCCGAGGCAGTCATGGAGAGTATGTCACCCGACTTCAAAACGCTGATGACAGCTATGATGAAGATCTTAACCGACAAGGTTAATGATATTGCTAAAGCTGTGGAAAGAGCAGAGACTAATGCTACCGCATTTAAGATAGCCATAGAGGCTAAACTTGAAGAAATCAAGACACAGGTTGTAGCACAAACCGATCGCATAACGGCGGTTGCAAATACTGGGATCGAATACTCACGGAAACAAGATGAGAAGAATAAGGAACTATTTGAAGCTATCGCCGAAGTATCGAAGGAAATGCAACTGGAAAACAAACAGCTCCGGCAGTTGATCCATGACAATAAGGAGGAAAACTTGATCCATCTGCTAGAAATAGAACGGCACGCCCGCAGATTTAACCTCCGTATAGTGGGTTTGGATGAATCAGTCAACTGCACAGATGACAAGTTTGCTGCAGTGCTAGTCGAAATCCTAGGTTCTGAAATCCTATCTACAGAACCGATAGTGGACAAACGCTACAGAATTGGGACTGAAAACTACAACAACAACAACAAGGAAAGAGTGATAATTGCTAGTCTACGGGAAACTGCAACAAGAGACACGATCATCAGGGAATCACGCAAGAAATGGGGAAGACTGATGTACAAAGGGAAGAAAGTGTGGTTTTATGAAGACATGTGCAAGGAAGCCATAACTCTGCGAGCCCACTACAAGGGTGTAGTACACCGGCTATATGAGAAAGGTCTCCACCCCATCTTACGGTATCCAGCTATCCTTTCCATAGTTGAGGGAGAAGGAAAGAGATTCGTGCTAAGTTCGCTTGAGGCGGCAGAAGATTACGTGAAGAATATAAAAAGTGGATGACAAGATTAATCTTTCATGGATAACTCTACAATTGCAAATGGCAACATACAAGCTTTTGACAACATTGAGAAATAAGTAATTTGATATAAAACGCTAAACACCATATATAAATAGATTCATGGTAATATGCAGATCATGATTTGATACCGACCATTTTGGAACATTCTAGAATTTTCTATTCTATTTTCCTTACTTGAAGGCTATGAGTCATAACGGAATATTCTGGAATACACTGGATTGTTATTGAATGTACTGGAACACTAAAACATCAATCTGCAAGTCACGAGCAGCTGACACCACTCTGGAATACAATACCTTTTTCAATGATGGCCCCGTGAAACAACAACGATATGAGACTTAAGGCCCCGTTCCCCGTACCTGGCTAACTGAGTTAGCTGGATAATTTTCAGCATAGCTTGACTTAAGCCAGACCTCTCGGTTCCCCGAAGTCCGATTTTCTAAATCACCATGGTAACAGATCAGAAAGTTTGAACCTGGTCCGGAGCAGGGTTAAGTTCAGTTAGCTGGATGAACCATAGCCACGCCCTCGCAAAAAAATGCCAGCTCGCTTCCTGAAATATTTCTCACAGTCTAGATACCATTATACCATTCTGAATTATGTTTTTGTGCTTCGTTTTCCTAGAGGGGGCTTTTGAAGTGTATAATAATAGAACTAAATGCTGATAATAAATCATATTCAGCCTATAGATTTACTTTGTCCTAAATAAAATAATGCACGTCATATACGGTGCTCGGAGTCACGATACACGCTGCATGTGGTTATTTTAATAACGGCGCATTGCAAATGTGAATCCCGCTGGGATATTTTTAATGGATGAAACCTATCGGCCGTTTGGCTCTGATTAGTTTCATATATTCTCCGCTGTAGATTTGCTTAACGGAGCGCCTGGATTGTGTTTCATTCAAGCATAAAATTGAAGTGTCTATGCGTGGATTGTGGTTTTTGTGGATTATGAATTACGAGGAATCTGAGGATTGTTGAATTGTATCATCACTCACACGTTATTGTGATATTGTAACTGGGATTAAAATATCTGATGAGATGCGCTGTTTGACGGATTTGAGCAATTGAATGAGCCGTTGACGTCACATTAATGCATTTGAGAATAAAGAGATAAAACTTCATTCAAAAGAAAAATATTCGAAACACGGGTCTCTTGTCCATTTACATTTACATTTAGTCATTTAGCTGACGCTTTTATCCAAAGCGACTTACAAGTTCTGTACGACAAGCCATCAGGAAGGGCACAACTCTATCAGCTGAGCAACAATGTTCATCAAAGTGTTGAGTGCTGTCCATTGACGGATACACAATTTATATATCCCGTCTGGCACAGTGGTGCAACAGCTAGTGCTCACTCCTGTCAAGTGGATGACCCTAGTTCGAAACCCCGTGTTTCCAATATAATTTTTTTGGAATATAATATTAATGAATATACGCAAAAGTAGCCTAGTTTTAAGTTAAAATATTATAAATCTACATGCATTGAGGATGTCATTCTTTATATAGCTCTCAACGTGCACCAAATTGAAGTATTTACATTGCAAAAAGAAAAAAGAAACTAGAAGAAGGGGGATTCGAACGCGGGTCGTCCGCATGAAAGGCAAAAGGACCAACCGTCACACCACAGTGCTGATAAATAAAATATGCATCATACATCCATCAATGGATAAGAGAGCCGTATCGTTATTCTGAAAGAGTTGAACTAATTATTTTCGCTAGCAAGATCATCTTTCATGGATAACTCTACAATTGCAAATGGCAACATACAAGCTTTTGACAACATTGAGAAATAAGTAATTTGATATAAAACGCTAAACACCATATATAAATAGATTCATGGTAATATGCAGATCATGATTTGATACCGACCATTTTGGAACATTCTAGAATTTTCTATTCTATTTTCCTTACTTGAAGGCTATGAGTCATAACGGAATATTCTGGAATACACTGGATTGTTATTGAATGTACTGGAACACTAAAACATCAATCTGCAAGTCACGAGCAGCTGACACCACTCTGGAATACAATACCTTTTTCAATGATGGCCCCGTGAAACAACAACGATATGAGACTTAAGGCCCCGTTCCCCATACCTGGCTAACTGAGTTAGCCGGATAATTTTCAGCATAGCTTGACTTAAGCCAGACCTCTCGGTTCCCCGAAGTCCGATTTTCTAAATCACCATGGTAACAGATCAGAAAGTTTGAACCTGGTCCGGAGCAGGGTTAAGTTCAGTTAGCTGGATGAACCATAGCCACGCCCTCGCAAAAAAATGCCAGCTCGCTTCCTGAAATATTTCTCACAGTCTAGATACCATTATACCATTCTGAATTATGTTTTTGTGCTTCGTTTTCCTAGAGGGGGCTTTTGAAGTGTATAATAATAGAACTAAATGCTGATAATAAATCATATTCAGCCTATAGATTTACTTTGTCCTAAATAAAATAATGCACGTCATATACGGTGCTCGGAGTCACGATACACGCTGCATGTGGTTATTTTAATAACGGCGCATTGCAAATGTGAATCCCGCTGGGATATTTTTAATGGATGAAACCTATCGGCCGTTTGGCTCTGATTAGTTTCATATATTCTCCGCTGTAGATTTGCTTAACGGAGCGCCTGGATTGTGTTTCATTCAAGCATAAAATTGAAGTGTCTATGCGTGGATTGTGGTTTTTGTGGATTATGAATTACGAGGAATCTGAGGATTGTTGAATTGTATCATCACTCACACGTTATTGTGTTATTGTAACTGGGATTAAAATATCTGATGAGATGCGCTGTTTGACGGATTTGAGCAATTGAATGAGCCGTTGACGTCACATTAATGCATTTGAGAATAAAGAGATAAAACTTCATTCAAAAGAAAAATATTCGAAACACGGGTCTCTTGTCCATTGACGGATACACAATTTATATATCCCGTCTGGCACAGTGGTGCAACAGCTAGTGCTCACTCCTGTCAAGTGGATGACCCTAGTTCGAAACCCCGTGTTTCCAATATAATTTTTTTGGAATATAATATTAATTAATATACGCAAAAGTAGCCTAGTTTTAAGTTAAAATATTATAAATCTACATGCATTGAGGATGTCATTCTTTATATAGCTCTCAACGTGCACCAAATTGAAGTATTTACATTGCAAAAAGAAAAAAGAAACTAGAAGAAGGGGGATTCGAACGCGGGTCGTCCGCATGAAAGGCAAAAGGACCAACCGTCACACCACAGTGCTGATAAATAAAATATGCATCATACATCCATCAATGGATAAGAGAGCCGTATCGTTATTCTGAAAGAGTTGAACTAATTATTTTCGCTAGCAAGATCATCTTTCATGGATAACTCTACAATTGCAAATGGCAACATACAAGCTTTTGACAACATTGAGAAATAAGTAATTTGATATAAAACGCTAAACACCATATATAAATAGATTCATGGTAATATGCAGATCATGATTTGATACCGACCATTTTGGAACATTCTAGAATTTTCTATTCTATTTTCCTTACTTGAAGGCTATGAGTCATAACGGAATATTCTGGAATACACTGGATTGTTATTGAATGTACTGGAACACTAAAACATCAATCTGCAAGTCACGAGCAGCTGACACCACTCTGGAATACAATACCTTTTTCAATGATGGCCCCGTGAAACAACAACGATATGAGACTTAAGGCCCCGTTCCCCATACCTGGCTAACTGAGTTAGCCGGATAATTTTCAGCATAGCTTGACTTAAGCCAGACCTCTCGGTTCCCCGAAGTCCGATTTTCTAAATCACCATGGTAACAGATCAGAAAGTTTGAACCTGGTCCGGAGCAGGGTTAAGTTCAGTTAGCTGGATGAACCATAGCCACGCCCTCGCAAAAAAATGCCAGCTCGCTTCCTGAAATATTTCTCACAGTCTAGATACCATTATACCATTCTGAATTATGTTTTTGTGCTTCGTTTTCCTAGAGGGGGCTTTTGAAGTGTATAATAATAGAACTAAATGCTGATAATAAATCATATTCAGCCTATAGATTTACTTTGTCCTAAATAAAATAATGCACGTCATATACGGTGCTCGGAGTCACGATACACGCTGCATGTGGTTATTTTAATAACGGCGCATTGCAAATGTGAATCCCGCTGGGATATTTTTAATGGATGAAACCTATCGGCCGTTTGGCTCTGATTAGTTTCATATATTCTCCGCTGTAGATTTGCTTAACGGAGCGCCTGGATTGTGTTTCATTCAAGCATAAAATTGAAGTGTCTATGCGTGGATTGTGGTTTTTGTGGATTATGAATTACGAGGAATCTGAGGATTGTTGAATTGTATCATCACTCACACGTTATTGTGTTATTGTAACTGGGATTAAAATATCTGATGAGATGCGCTGTTTGACGGATTTGAGCAATTGAATGAGCCGTTGACGTCACATTAATGCATTTGAGAATAAAGAGATAAAACTTCATTCAAAAGAAAAATATTCGAAACACGGGTCTCTTGTCCATTGACGGATACACAATTTATATATCCCGTCTGGCACAGTGGTGCAACAGCTAGTGCTCACTCCTGTCAAGTGGATGACCCTAGTTCGAAACCCCGTGTTTCCAATATAATTTTTTTGGAATATAATATTAATTAATATACGCAAAAGTAGCCTAGTTTTAAGTTAAAATATTATAAATCTACATGCATTGAGGATGTCATTCTTTATATAGCTCTCAACGTGCACCAAATTGAAGTATTTACATTGCAAAAAGAAAAAAGAAACTAGAAGAAGGGGGATTCGAA
The DNA here is from genome assembly GCF_963971535.1 of Notolepis coatsorum. Lineage (NCBI taxonomy): Eukaryota > Metazoa > Chordata > Actinopteri > Aulopiformes > Paralepididae > Notolepis > Notolepis coatsorum. Next base: position 135,678,136 of record NC_140167.1, on the reverse strand, counting down.
CGCGGGTCGTCCGCATGAAAGGCAAAAGGACCAACCGTCACACCACAGTGCTGATAAATAAAATATGCATCATACATCCATCAATGGATAAGAGAGCCGTATCGTTATTCTGAAAGAGTTGAACTAATTATTTTCGCTAGCAAGATCATCTTTCATGGATAACTCTACAATTGCAAATGGCAACATACAAGCTTTTGACAACATTGAGAAATAAGTAATTTGATATAAAACGCTAAACACCATATATAAATAGATTCATGGTAATATGCAGATCATGATTTGATACCGACCATTTTGGAACATTCTAGAATTTTCTATTCTATTTTCCTTACTTGAAGGCTATGAGTCATAACGGAATATTCTGGAATACACTGGATTGTTATTGAATGTACTGGAACACTAAAACATCAATCTGCAAGTCACGAGCAGCTGACACCACTCTGGAATACAATACCTTTTTCAATGATGGCCCCGTGAAACAACAACGATATGAGACTTAAGGCCCCGTTCCCCATACCTGGCTAACTGAGTTAGCCGGATAATTTTCAGCATAGCTTGACTTAAGCCAGACCTCTCGGTTCCCCGAAGTCCGATTTTCTAAATCACCATTGTAACAGATCAGAAAGTTTGAACCTGGTCCGGAGCAGGGTTAAGTTCAGTTAGCTGGATGAACCATAGCCACGCCCTCGCAAAAAAATGCCAGCTCGCTTCCTGAAATATTTCTCACAGTCTAGATACCATTATACCATTCTGAATTATGTTTTTGTGCTTCGTTTTCCTAGAGGGGGCTTTTGAAGTGTATAATAATAGAACTAAATGCTGATAATAAATCATATTCAGCCTATAGATTTACTTTGTCCTAAATAAAATAATGCACGTCATATACGGTGCTCGGAGTCACGATACACGCTGCATGTGGTTATTTTAATAACGGCGCATTGCAAATGTGAATCCCGCTGGGATATTTTTAATGGATGAAACCTATCGGCCGTTTGGCTCTGATTAGTTTCATATATTCTCCGCTGTAGATTTGCTTAACGGAGCGCCTGGATTGTGTTTCATTCAAGCATAAAATTGAAGTGTCTATGCTTGGATTGTGGTTTTTGTGGATTATTAATTACGAGGAATCTGAGGATTGTTGAATTGTATCATCACTCACACGTTATTGTGATATTGTAACTGGGATTAAAATATCTGATGAGATGCGCTGTTTGACGGATTTGAGCAATTGAATGAGCCGTTGACGTCACATTAATGCATTTGAGAATAAAGAGATAAAACTTCATTCAAAAGAAAAATATTCGAAACACGGGTCTCTTGTCCATTTACATTTACATTTAGTCATTTAGCTGACGCTTTTATCCAAAGCGACTTACAAGTTCTGTACGACAAGCCATCAGGAAGGGCACAACTCTATCAGCTGAGCAACAATGTTCATCAAAGTGTTGAGTGCTGTCCATTGACGGATACACAATTTATATATCCCGTCTGGCACAGTGGTGCAACAGCTAGTGCTCACTCCTGTCAAGTGGATGACCCTAGTTCGAAACCCCGTGTTTCCAATATAATTTTTTTGGAATATAATATTAATGAATATACGCAAAAGTAGCCTAGTTTTAAGTTAAAATATTATAAATCTACATGCATTGAGGATGTCATTCTTTATATAGCTCTCAACGTGCACCAAATTGAAGTATTTACATTGCAAAAAGAAAAAAGAAACTAGAAGAAGGGGGATTCGAACGCGGGTCGTCCGCATGAAAGGCAAAAGGACCAACCGTCACACCACAGTGCTGATAAATAAAATATGCATCATACATCCATCAATGGATAAGAGAGCCGTATCGTTATTCTGAAAGAGTTGAACTAATTATTTTCGCTAGCAAGATCATCTTTCATGGATAACTCTACAATTGCAAATGGCAACATACAAGCTTTTGACAACATTGAGAAATAAGTAATTTGATATAAAACGCTAAACACCATATATAAATAGATTCATGGTAATATGCAGATCATGATTTGATACCGACCATTTTGGAACATTCTAGAATTTTCTATTCTATTTTCCTTACTTGAAGGCTATGAGTCATAACGGAATATTCTGGAATACACTGGATTGTTATTGAATGTACTGGAACACTAAAACATCAATCTGCAAGTCACGAGCAGCTGACACCACTCTGGAATACAATACCTTTTTCAATGATGGCCCCGTGAAACAACAACGATATGAGACTTAAGGCCCCGTTCCCCATACCTGGCTAACTGAGTTAGCCGGATAATTTTCAGCATAGCTTGACTTAAGCCAGACCTCTCGGTTCCCCGAAGTCCGATTTTCTAAATCACCATGGTAACAGATCAGAAAGTTTGAACCTGGTCCGGAGCAGGGTTAAGTTCAGTTAGCTGGATGAACCATAGCCACGCCCTCGCAAAAAAATGCCAGCTCGCTTCCTGAAATATTTCTCACAGTCTAGATACCATTATACCATTCTGAATTATGTTTTTGTGCTTCGTTTTCCTAGAGGGGGCTTTTGAAGTGTATAATAATAGAACTAAATGCTGATAATAAATCATATTCAGCCTATAGATTTACTTTGTCCTAAATAAAATAATGCACGTCATATACGGTGCTCGGAGTCACGATACACGCTGCATGTGGTTATTTTAATAACGGCGCATTGCAAATGTGAATCCCGCTGGGATATTTTTAATGGATGAAACCTATCGGCCGTTTGGCTCTGATTAGTTTCATATATTCTCCGCTGTAGATTTGCTTAACGGAGCGCCTGGATTGTGTTTCATTCAAGCATAAAATTGAAGTGTCTATGCGTGGATTGTGGTTTTTGTGGATTATGAATTACGAGGAATCTGAGGATTGTTGAATTGTATCATCACTCACACGTTATTGTGTTATTGTAACTGGGATTAAAATATCTGATGAGATGCGCTGTTTGACGGATTTGAGCAATTGAATGAGCCGTTGACGTCACATTAATGCATTTGAGAATAAAGAGATAAAACTTCATTCAAAAGAAAAATATTCGAAACACGGGTCTCTTGTCCATTGACGGATACACAATTTATATATCCCGTCTGGCACAGTGGTGCAACAGCTAGTGCTCACTCCTGTCAAGTGGATGACCCTAGTTCGAAACCCCGTGTTTCCAATATAATTTTTTTGGAATATAATATTAATTAATATACGCAAAAGTAGCCTAGTTTTAAGTTAAAATATTATAAATCTACATGCATTGAGGATGTCATTCTTTATATAGCTCTCAACGTGCACCAAATTGAAGTATTTACATTGCAAAAAGAAAAAAGAAACTAGAAGAAGGGGGATTCGAACGCGGGTCGTCCGCATGAAAGGCAAAAGGACCAACCGTCACACCACAGTGCTGATAAATAAAATATGCATCATACATCCATCAATGGATAAGAGAGCCGTATCGTTATTCTGAAAGAGTTGAACTAATTATTTTCGCTAGCAAGATCATCTTTCATGGATAACTCTACAATTGCAAATGGCAACATACAAGCTTTTGACAACATTGAGAAATAAGTAATTTGATATAAAACGCTAAACACCATATATAAATAGATTCATGGTAATATGCAGATCATGATTTGATACCGACCATTTTGGAACATTCTAGAATTTTCTATTCTATTTTCCTTACTTGAAGGCTATGAGTCATAACGGAATATTCTGGAATACACTGGATTGTTATTGAATGTACTGGAACACTAAAACATCAATCTGCAAGTCACGAGCAGCTGACACCACTCTGGAATACAATACCTTTTTCAATGATGGCCCCGTGAAACAACAACGATATGAGACTTAAGGCCCCGTTCCCCATACCTGGCTAACTGAGTTAGCCGGATAATTTTCAGCATAGCTTGACTTAAGCCAGACCTCTCGGTTCCCCGAAGTCCGATTTTCTAAATCACCATTGTAACAGATCAGAAAGTTTGAACCTGGTCCGGAGCAGGGTTAAGTTCAGTTAGCTGGATGAACCATAGCCACGCCCTCGCAAAAAAATGCCAGCTCGCTTCCTGAAATATTTCTCACAGTCTAGATACCATTATACCATTCTGAATTATGTTTTTGTGCTTCGTTTTCCTAGAGGGGGCTTTTGAAGTGTATAATAATAGAACTAAATGCTGATAATAAATCATATTCAGCCTATAGATTTACTTTGTCCTAAATAAAATAATGCACGTCATATACGGTGCTCGGAGTCACGATACACGCTGCATGTGGTTATTTTAATAACGGCGCATTGCAAATGTGAATCCCGCTGGGATATTTTTAATGGATGAAACCTATCGGCCGTTTGGCTCTGATTAGTTTCATATATTCTCCGCTGTAGATTTGCTTAACGGAGCGCCTGGATTGTGTTTCATTCAAGCATAAAATTGAAGTGTCTATGCTTGGATTGTGGTTTTTGTGGATTATTAATTACGAGGAATCTGAGGATTGTTGAATTGTATCATCACTCACACGTTATTGTGATATTGTAACTGGGATTAAAATATCTGATGAGATGCGCTGTTTGACGGATTTGAGCAATTGAATGAGCCGTTGACGTCACATTAATGCATTTGAGAATAAAGAGATAAAACTTCATTCAAAAGAAAAATATTCGAAACACGGGTCTCTTGTCCATTGACGGATACACAATTTATATATCCCGTCTGGCACAGTGGTGCAACAGCTAGTGCTCACTCCTGTCAAGTGGATGACCCTAGTTCGAAACCCCGTGTTTCCAATATAATTTTTTTGGAATATAATATTAATTAATATACGCAAAAGTAGCCTAGTTTTAAGTTAAAATATTATAAATCTACATGCATTGAGGATGTCATTCTTTATATAGCTCTCAACGTGCACCAAATTGAAGTATTTACATTGCAAAAAGAAAAAAGAAACTAGAAGAAGGGGGATTCGAACGCGGGTCGTCCGCATGAAAGGCAAAAGGACCAACCGTCACACCACAGTGCTGATAAATAAAATATGCATCATACATCCATCAATGGATAAGAGAGCCGTATCGTTATTCTGAAAGAGTTGAACTAATTATTTTCGCTAGCAAGATCATCTTTCATGGATAACTCTACAATTGCAAATGGCAACATACAAGCTTTTGACAACATTGAGAAATAAGTAATTTGATATAAAACGCTAAACACCATATATAAATAGATTCATGGTAATATGCAGATCATGATTTGATACCGACCATTTTGGAACATTCTAGAATTTTCTATTCTATTTTCCTTACTTGAAGGCTATGAGTCATAACGGAATATTCTGGAATACACTGGATTGTTATTGAATGTACTGGAACACTAAAACATCAATCTGCAAGTCACGAGCAGCTGACACCACTCTGGAATACAATACCTTTTTCAATGATGGCCCCGTGAAACAACAACGATATGAGACTTAAGGCCCCGTTCCCCATACCTGGCTAACTGAGTTAGCCGGATAATTTTCAGCATAGCTTGACTTAAGCCAGACCTCTCGGTTCCCCGAAGTCCGATTTTCTAAATCACCATTGTAACAGATCAGAAAGTTTGAACCTGGTCCGGAGCAGGGTTAAGTTCAGTTAGCTGGATGAACCATAGCCACGCCCTCGCAAAAAAATGCCAGCTCGCTTCCTGAAATATTTCTCACAGTCTAGATACCATTATACCATTCTGAATTATGTTTTTGTGCTTCGTTTTCCTAGAGGGGGCTTTTGAAGTGTATAATAATAGAACTAAATGCTGATAATAAATCATATTCAGCCTATAGATTTACTTTGTCCTAAATAAAATAATGCACGTCATATACGGTGCTCGGAGTCACGATACACGCTGCATGTGGTTATTTTAATAACGGCGCATTGCAAATGTGAATCCCGCTGGGATATTTTTAATGGATGAAACCTATCGGCCGTTTGGCTCTGATTAGTTTCATATATTCTCCGCTGTAGATTTGCTTAACGGAGCGCCTGGATTGTGTTTCATTCAAGCATAAAATTGAAGTGTCTATGCTTGGATTGTGGTTTTTGTGGATTATTAATTACGAGGAATCTGAGGATTGTTGAATTGTATCATCACTCACACGTTATTGTGATATTGTAACTGGGATTAAAATATCTGATGAGATGCGCTGTTTGACGGATTTGAGCAATTGAATGAGCCGTTGACGTCACATTAATGCATTTGAGAATAAAGAGATAAAACTTCATTCAAAAGAAAAATATTCGAAACACGGGTCTCTTGTCCATTGACGGATACACAATTTATATATCCCGTCTGGCACAGTGGTGCAACAGCTAGTGCTCACTCCTGTCAAGTGGATGACCCTAGTTCGAAACCCCGTGTTTCCAATATAATTTTTTTGGAATATAATATTAATTAATATACGCAAAAGTAGCCTAGTTTTAAGTTAAAATATTATAAATCTACATGCATTGAGGATGTCATTCTTTATATAGCTCTCAACGTGCACCAAATTGAAGTATTTACATTGCAAAAAGAAAAAAGAAACTAGAAGAAGGGGGATTCGAACGCGGGTCGTCCGCATGAAAGGCAAATGGACCAACCGTCACACCACAGTGCTGATAAATAAAATATGCATCATACATCCATCAATGGATAAGAGAGCCGTATCGTTATTCTGAAAGAGTTGAACTAATTATTTTCGCTAGCAAGATCATCTTTCATGGATAACTCTACAATTGCAAATGGCAACATACAAGCTTTTGACAACATTGAGAAATAAGTAATTTGATATAAAACGCTAAACACCATATATAAATAGATTCATGGTAATATGCAGATCATGATTTGATACCGACCATTTTGGAACATTCTAGAATTTTCTATTCTATTTTCCTTACTTGAAGGCTATGAGTCATAACGGAATATTCTGGAATACACTGGATTGTTATTGAATGTACTGGAACACTAAAACATCAATCTGCAAGTCACGAGCAGCTGACACCACTCTGGAATACAATACCTTTTTCAATGATGGCCCCGTGAAACAACAACGATATGAGACTTAAGGCCCCGTTCCCCATACCTGGCTAACTGAGTTAGCCGGATAATTTTCAGCATAGCTTGACTTAAGCCAGACCTCTCGGTTCCCCGAAGTCCGATTTTCTAAATCACCATGGTAACAGATCAGAACGTTTGAACCTGGTCCGGAGCAGGGTTAAGTTCAGTTAGCTGGATGAACCATAGCCACGCCCTCGCAAAAAAATGCCAGCTCGCTTCCTGAAATATTTCTCACAGTCTAGATACCATTATACCATTCTGAATTATGTTTTTGTGCTTCGTTTTCCTAGAGGGGGCTTTTGAAGTGTATAATAATAGAACTAAATGCTGATAATAAATCATATTCAGCCTATAGATTTACTTTGTCCTAAATAAAATAATGCACGTCATATACGGTGCTCGGAGTCACGATACACGCTGCATGTGGTTATTTTAATAACGGCGCATTGCAAATGTGAATCCCGCTGGGATATTTTTAATGGATGAAACCTATCGGCCGTTTGGCTCTGATTAGTTTCATATATTCTCCGCTGTAGATTTGCTTAACGGAGCGCCTGGATTGTGTTTCATTCAAGCATAAAATTGAAGTGTCTATGCGTGGATTGTGGTTTTTGTGGATTATGAATTACGAGGAATCTGAGGATTGTTGAATTGTATCATCACTCACACGTTATTGTGATATTGTAACTGGGATTAAAATATCTGATGAGATGCGCTGTTTGACGGATTTGAGCAATTGAATGAGCCGTTGACGTCACATTAATGCATTTGAGAATAAAGAGATAAAACTTCATTCAAAAGAAAAATATTCGAAACACGGGTCTCTTGTCCATTGACGGATACACAATTTATATATCCCGTCTGGCACAGTGGTGCAACAGCTAGTGCTCACTCCTGTCAAGTGGATGACCCTAGTTCGAAACCCCGTGTTTCCAATATAATTTTTTTGGAATATAATATTAATTAATATACGCAAAAGTAGCCTAGTTTTAAGTTAAAATATTATAAATCTACATGCATTGAGGATGTCATTCTTTATATAGCTCTCAACGTGCACCAAATTGAAGTATTTACATTGCAAAAAGAAAAAAGAAACTAGAAGAAGGGGGATTCGAACGCGGGTCGTCCGCGTGAAAGGCAAAAGGACCAACCGTCACACCACAGTGCTGATAAATAAAACATGCATCATACATCCATCAATGGATAAGAGAGCCGTATCGTTATTCTGAAAGAGTTGAACTAATTATTTTCGCTAGCAAGATCTCATTTGATTATTCAATCCATAAACCTATTGCCAGCAGGCACGTTTAAAGAAATATAATCTGATTGATTGGGGTAATGAGGGACTTAAAATTAGCCTATAGATTATGCATTTAACTTGTCGGCGAGGCTATTGAGCGTACTGCATTGTACCCATTCTGCAATCTGTTAATAAAGTTTTAAATCAATCAATCAATCAATGCCGTTAGAAAATCAGGATTTCTGCTATCGCCATCTGCTGTCTTTTCAGCTGAAGCGGCCGCGCGCAATTATCCTGAGTCTCAAGTCTGGTTCAAATGAACGAGACTGAATCAGCGTTCGAGGAACAGGAAAATCCCGGATTCAAACATCGGGTTAATTGAATCTGGATAATGGGACTCTTGATCGACTTAGTTGAACCAGGTACGGGGAATAGGGCCTTGGTCATGAAATTTAAGCAGATATTCCCGGATTATATGGGTTTTCGATATCTAACTCTAAACATCATTATTTCTTATTCTTTATTTCTTCTGAAATGTTCTAACCAATAAATGTTAATAGAAGGTTTAAAAAAAAAGAAAAAAAATAGGTTTAAATGAGTATACCAATTGAGGTATAATTTTCATTCTGTTATAATTACATAAACGGGAGAGAGGCTTGGTCACAGGTGACATTCTATTAAATTAGAATTAAAAGTATAGATCCTATGGTATACATAGGAAAGCTTAGGATAAATTGCTCATTCTGGGCAGACCAGAGGTGCAGGAAAGAAAGAAGTTGTACGCGAAGGAGGTATCAAATAGGTACCTTGTACGATTCTGTAAGGGAGGGGGGATCAGGTATTTTTTTTGTATATATGTATGTTTTTATGCTCGGCTCTCAACGGGACCTCAACAGTGGGATGTAAATCCATTGTGAATTCGCACTCCAGAAATATTACCAACAAATACAAATCAATATGTATAGATTATGGCTAGTTTGAATATAATGATCTGGAACACTGGGGGAATAAATAATCAACATAAACGCAAAAGCGTGCTCACATTGATGAAAAACAAACAGGTTGATGTGGCTCTCTTAAGCGAAACGCACATTTTAGTGGGAGACGAAGCTACGTTAGCGGACAACACATGGCATAACATTAGTCATTCTTCCTTTGGAACGAGAACCCGTGGAGTTGCTATAGTCGTGAAACGGAAATTGAATATTGAATTGAAGGGAGTATGGTCTGATGCAGATGGTCGGATAACCATAGCTAAGATTATACACAAGAATAGGGAAATAGCGTTGGTAGCGGCATATGCCCCAAATCTATACGAAACTAATTTCTACACTGCACTAACTAGGGAAATGTTAGACCTTCCAGAATACTCATTTATAATTGGTGCGGATTTTAATGCCATTTGGGACCCTGGGTTGGATAAATCTTATCCCAACTTTTCCAACGAACAAAAAAAGTCATCTAATGCGTTAAAGGAAAACTCCAACATTTTGGGAAATTAGCTTATTTAACATCTTCCCTGGAGTTAGACAAGAAGATACATACCTTTTTGTCTCTGTGCATGCATTAGGCTTAGGGAACAGTCTAAGTCAGTGATGAAGCATAGCTTAGCTTCATCACTGGAAGTGAGTAGGGGCCGGAGCCTGGCGTTCCCACACAGTGTATAGTTTGATTGATTGATTGAAAAGTTTATTAACAGATTGCAGAATACACTCCAAATACAACTCCAAAACGTTCATGTAAACATGTTGTGACCTGTGTATTCACCACATGGAGAAATAAAAAATTATTGAATTAGACAATTACGTTTTATAAGCAAATATACTTGCCCAACCACTACTGTATGAGCGCAGCCAGTGATTTCAACGTGACGGCGTGTTTGTTTACATTCTCATTCATTCAAAAGATCCGAACCGATTGAAGTTTATAGATACCATGACTTGAAATCCTCTTACCTTGACGATTAAAAGCCTCCCCAATTTAGAAAACAGTAATCCAATGGCTGGTATTGATAATATACTACTAACGCTCGGAGCTAACGGCTAACCAGCAACCGGACAGTCAAGCAGATAACGAGAGCAATGACTTCCTTTCTGGGGGGTTTCAAAATAAAAGAGCGACGTCTATAGCAGCGGAAAACGTTTATTTTGTACATTATCTAACGTTAACACGAACCTAAACTAACTAGACACCTTGTGGGGTCTTGATGCCTGGTGTCATTGACCTCTCCGGGCCCCCGTTTTCCAGGGGATCCTGTCCCTTCAGTGGGTCTGGGTCTTCCTTCGCGCTCCGCTGCTACGGCCTTGCCACGGGGTTGGGTTTGCTCTTGACCCCGTGATTTCTGGGGGCAGTAACGAGGTTGTTCCTTCCGTTCGTTCCCGGGTGGCATGCGGGTTGTGCGTGTGTGTAGTCGTGGGGTCAAGCCACGGTCTGCTCACCCTGTGCGTTGAGTTGCTTGAGTGCCTCTTCGCACGGTCGGATCCGTCGCCCTCCCGTGAACCTCCAATAGGGGGGGTATCCTCCATTAGGGAGGGTCTGGGGGGCTCGGTCCTCCCCGGTCTGATGGTTGTGTGGGGCCTCAGCGGGGTACATTCGTCGGGCTATGGCTCCGCTCAGCCCCTGTTATGCAGACAGGTGCTGAGCAAGCCATAACGACATAGAACGAAGGGTTATGTATATAACCCAGTTCTATGAGTTATGGTGCGCTCAGCACCTGGACGCCGCTGCGGCCCTTGATTTTTCATTGTGGTGAAATTTGTTGGGAAGGAGATGATTGTGTGGCCCCACCCCTGCTTATGTAGGTAAGCGGATGGGGGTGTGGCCAGATGAATGCTGGCATGTAAAGGTACATGGTGGAATTTTTTATTCAGTGTATATACGCTGAAGCGAGATATATGCAGACAGGTGCTGAGCGCACCATAACTCATAGAACTGGGTTATATACATTCATTGTACCGTGTCTAAACGTCTTCCTATATTATTGCTAATACATACAACGAATGAATAAATGAATGAATGATTTTTAATTCTGTCTTCTTTTACAAAGCAATGTACATTGTACAGTAGTAGGACATTTATAAAAAAAGAAAGAAAACAACCGAAAAAGGTGTAGGCTGAAGCCGAGGCTTATATTGCCTACCCTTTTTACATTACATTATTAATAAAATAAAAAACATAATTCAAATCATTTTGCAAAAACAAAACGTTATGGAAGTTTCATAGTTTTAGTGTACAGTTTATACAGTAATATACAAAACGTATATACAAATTTTTTTTTGTCACGGTTTTAATAGTTATGTTATAATAAAATATAATTCGGATTATAATAAGGTTTTATATTTATGTATCACCTTACATTTGAATTTCTTAAATGTATGTATCGTACTACACATCTTTTTTTTGTAGTACAGTAGTTGGAATTGGATTGATTGATGCACACAAAGTGCCCAACCCTCATGGGTTTATAAGACACTAAAACTACTGTTGCTGTGTTCCATTATTTCATTACATTTAATTGCATTACATAATTACAGATTACAGCTTGGTCTTAAACAAGATTCTGTCTTCTCTCCCAAGCTTGGGAAATAAAATCTGCTACAAAAAAGGTTCTGTTCCTGAAGCACAACTCAACTTCTTCATATTCATCCCGCTCAAGAACAACATTTTACTAAAAAGTACATTCCTTGGGGCGCCCCAGTGGCAAACTACACAGGCTCAATTCCCGAACCCGTCGTTATTTGCCGAATGTCTTCCCCCCACTCTGTCTCCCATTCCTCCTCTATCTCTATCTACTGGACTGCCCAGTAGAAATAAAGCGCTAAAACGCCAAAAAATGTATCTAAAAAAAAAAAAATTACATTCCTTACAAAAAGTGAAACAAAAAATGTACTAAATTTCGCCTATAGGAGCTCACACACCAAACAAAGTCTGTCCTTCTCTGGAGTGGCATTAAACCTGCCAGTTTCTAGGGCTAGTGGTAATGTTCCTGACCGAATCTGTACACAGAGTGGTCTTTGTCTTTTGTCACACAAGGTTCTGCACTATAGCTATTCTTTATGAGACAATACGTTTGTAAGTTATTTACACCATATATCAGCAGACCATTTTTCTTTATACATGAAACGAAACTGATAGATAATGAGTTGCCCACCTCAGCAGCACATTATGCACGCTCCTGGTAGGTGGATCTTTCTTTCAATTGCCCTCCTCAGGTTTCAGATTGGACTGAACTCCACCCTTTGTCTCTGACACTTCCTGAAAGGCAGACCATAGGTGGGGAGGATGGGCAACTGCACCACTTCGACCATCATCCTCAACAAGGTGGGCCACCTATAGTTGTGGTCTGATCCCCCTGCTGTACTCCTTGTACACATGTGCCTGTGTGGTCAAGCATGGCTCCAACACTATGGTCAAGTTTGCCTGATGTCAGCCAGCGGCGAGAGGGCAGCATACCTGGAAGAGGAGCTGGTACTGTGGAGCCAGGAAAACAACCTTGACGGAGGAGTTGACTGCAGACTTTTGGAGGAAACAGGAGAGGAACTACCACTGTTACATCCCAATGTATATATTCCCCAGTGTGTGTCTCCATGTGTGTGTGTTCTCCATTTTGTTTCCTCCCTCCAGCCATTGTTCCCTTCACCATTGGTCCCTGCCAGGCCAATCCTTCCATTATAGCAACACAGCACCGATTGGTGGATGGTTTTCCAGACTCCAACACTCAATCAACACCACCCAATCATGGATCACCCCACACCTGTTAAAACATGGCTTCTCACTTCAGTCTTTCTCTCTCTCTGGCATGAGGCTAGGCCTAGTGTGATTTTGTAACCTGTACCTTTGACAATATTGCATTTCGTTTATTGGCCTTTGGTGCTTAGTGGAAATTTCCTTGTGTGTGTATGGCCACAGAGAGAGCATTGTTAGTTATAGTTTGTTTGTTGTTTTTGTATATATTCTGCCTTTGTTTCTGTATAATTAATGTGTTTTTCTCTCTTTCTCATGAAGCACAGATGGGGTGAGCTGCCATTTCCTTTGGATATTGTTTTCTCCTGTTTTGGTTAGGTAAGAGTAGTTTAGGTAATGTAATCTCTTTTACCATAGATTAGATTTGGGTTTATTTGGAGTATAGTGGTGTTTGTTTGTTGTTTTGGCCTGGGCTCACCCCTGAGCTACATGTGCTTCCTTTGCATCTTTCAATAAATATCATTGTTGTTTACAAACGTGGTCCATCTTTTCTGTCAACCAACTGTTATGTTACAGCCCTTTACCCTTAGACACACAGGGGTCGTAACATAAATGGGGGCTCTGCCTGGATTTTGTAACCCGTGTTCAATTGTTGGTTGATGGATTTGGTGAACTGTGTTTGTTTACACTTGTATAGTTGTTAATTAATTTGTGTGTAAAAATGGCATTTGTGTAAAAAAGAAATAATGGCAGTTAGTACTTTTGATCTGGGGAAATTCTTGAGCAATCCTACTTGGGAAGCGCTGGATAGCTGCCGCAAGGCAGACTTAGTGGAGATTGCCACACATTTTAAACTCTCGGTTCAACAAAAGCATCTTATGCGGGATATCAGGTGTCTTGTGGTAGATAAGCTGTTGGAGCAGGGGACGCTTGTTTTACCTGTGGTCTCTGATGAACATGCAAGTCCTCCTGGTGAACCTACGGAAGCACAGCCTTCTGAGGAGCAAGCCCATGGTGCTGAAAAGGCAGGTGTGAGAGTCACATTGCCACATTTTCACTTGGCCTCTCCTGTGTCATCTGGGTCTCGAGAAGGGGCCCAGGTCAAGGTTAGAATAGCCCGTCTCCAGATGGAGGCTCAGGAGAAGGCACAAGCACGTGAGGCGGAGTATCGGCTTCGTAAAATGGAGCTTGAGGCGGAAAATGAAAGGGCTGTTAACATCCGTAGGTTGGAGCTTGAGGTGGAAAAAGAGCTCAGACTGCGGGAGTTGGAGCTGGGAGACCAAAGGAGTGGATCCAACTCTGCTACACCGACTCCTCCACAAGGCCCGGGTATGTCCTCCTCCACAGCTTATTCATCACACACTTTTGATATAAGTAAACACATTGCTTTGGTGCCTCCGTTCCGAGAGACAGAAGTTGATACTTATTTTAATGTGTTTGAGCGTATTGCTGCTTCATTGCGCTGGCCAAGAGAGGTCTGGCCTTTGTTGCTTCAATGCAAATTGACTGGTAAAGCCCAAGAGGTTTGTTCAACACTTTCCCTAGAAGATAGTTTACTGTATGATACTGTGAAGGCTGCCATCCTTCGTGCATATGAGCTTGTGCCCGAAGCTTATAGGCAGAGGTTTCGCAGTCACAAGAGAGCTGTGAACCAGACCTTTGTAGAGTTTGCTAGAGAGAAGGGAACTCTCTTTGATAAATGGTGTGCAGCAAGCAAGGCTTCAGATCTTAACTCTCTCAGAGAACTCATTCTATTAGAAGAGTTTAAGAATCGTTTGCCAGAGCGTATTGTAATTTACCTGAGTGAGCAGAAAGTGTCCACTCTGCAGCAAGCTGCTGTATTAGCTGATGAGTTTGCGCTAACCCATAAAACTGTGTTTGTAGATAGGCGTGACTCGTTTCTCCCCCATGATTTCTCTCAGAAACATTCTGTCCCCAACCATCCAGAATTCACACACCCCCGACCAAAAATGTCACCTCCACGCTCAAAAGAGGAGCGGACATGTTACTACTGTCATAAGCCTGGTCATGTTATTTCTGACTGTTTAACATTGAAACATAAGCAGCAACCATCCTCTCAGAACTTTAGACAACCCAAAGGGGTTGGTCTGATTAAAATGGCACCTGATTCCGATCAACAGATGCACAATGATCAGGATGTTCTCGATCCTTGTTTCAGGCCATTTACTTCCAAGGGTTTAGTTTCCTTGACAGGGGATCCAAAAGATCAGTGTACAGTTCAGATCTTACGAGATACTGGAGCCTCACAATCCTTTATCCTCTCTGATGTACTACCTCTGTCTGAGAAATCTTCCTGTGGTTCTAGTGTCCTAGTTCAAGGTATTGAGATGGGTTTCGTGCCAGCCCCGTTACACTGTATTCATGTACAATCTGATTTGGTCACTGGTTTCTTTAAAATAGGGGTGAGACCTTCCTTGCCAGTTAAAGGCATTTCCTTTATCATGGTAAATGATTTAGCTGGAGGACAGGTGAACGCTGTGCTGGAAGTGTTGGATCACCCAGACACAGATTCTCTGCCTGATGACTTGTCACAGAACTTCCCTGAAGTTTTTTCTGCAAGTGTTGTCACTCGGGCTCAATTGAAAAAGAGAGGTGATGAAATTAATTTGTCTGACTCTGTTTTTGCTTCAGCCTTTGTCAGGGAGGAGTTGCTGGCTCCAACTTCTGATACCGCTGACAAACCACAGACTCATAGTAAGGTACCCCCACAGAAAACTGTAACTAGTTCCGACGCATTGAAGTTACCCGTTACTCGTGAAATGCTAATTACTGCCCAGAAGGCTGACCCTTCTCTTGCAAAATGTTTCTCTTCTCTTGAAACAGAACAGAGGAGAGAGTTGCATTCTTATTTTGTGGATGAAGGAGTTTTGATGCGTACATGGAGGTCCCATGGTACTAGACTGGCAGAGCATGCACAATCGGAGATAGGGCTACCAGATCAGGTACCAGACTGGAGCACTGTTTATCAGATTGTTGTCCCTGCAGTTTATCGTCAGCATGTACTGTTCTTGGCCCATGACCACCCTTGGTCTGGACACTTGGGAGTCACTAAAACATACAACAGAATACTTCAACATTTCTTTTGGCCCGGTTTGAAGTCCGATGTAGCACAGTACTGTCGTACCTGTAGTACTTGTCAGATCACCGGAAAGCCAAACCAGGTAATTCCACCTGCTCCCCTCTGTCCTATACCAGCGGTCGGTGAACCATTTGAACATGTCATAGTTGACTGTGTGGGTCCGTTGCCAAAGACCAAAGCCGGCAATCAGTTTTTGTTGACAATAATGTGTACCGCCACCCGTTTCCCTGAGGCTATCCCTCTTCGCAGAATTACAGCGCCTGTAATAATTAAGGCTTTGACGAAGTTCTTCTCCACGTTTGGACTGCCTAAGGTAGTACAAACGGACCAAGGCACCAACTTCCTGTCTAGGTTATTTGAGCAAGTGTTACAGTCCCTGGGTATCCGACATATAGTGTCCAGTGCCTACCACCCTGAAACTCAGGGGGCTCTAGAACGTTGGCATCAGACATTAAAGTCCATGTTGCGTAAATATTGCTTAGACACAGAGAAAGATTGGGATGAGGGTGTCCCCCTTGTTCTATTTGCTGCGCGAGAGACCATACAGGAGTCTCTTGGTTTCAGTCCTGCTGAGCTCGTTTTCGGGCACACTGTTAGAGGGCCTCTGAAAGTTCTTAAAGAACGGTTCATGTCAAAGGGTGCCAGCACACCCACTAATGTTCTAGATTTTGTTAGCCAGTTTCGAGAGCGACTGCATCAGGCGTGCTCTCTCGCAAAAGAAGCGCTCTCTTCTTCCCAGAGAACTATGAAACGGCACTATGACGAGAAAGCTGTTTCTCGATCTTTCCAGCCAGGTGATAAGGTTCTAGTCCTGTTACCTATCCTTGGTTCTGCTCTTTCCGCTTGTTTTTCCGGACCGTATGCAATAGACAAGAAGATAAGTGATACAGACTATGTGGTTCGCACCCCTGATCGTAAACGTCACTCTCGTGTTTGCCACATCAATATGCTTAAACCATATTTTTCCAGAGATAGTGTGCAGGTGAAGACCTCAGACCAGACAGCCGGACTGGCCGTCTCTGCTGTTGCCTCAACTCCAATAGTTCCGGACTCTCCTGACGTTAGTGGTGAGGATGTAGATGGCTTGGAGTTGCGCAATGCAGCCCATCAGGGTGCTAGATTATCCAACACTGAGATGTTATTGAACCTGCCCACTCACTTAGCACATTTACCTGAGGAGCAGCGAGAGGACATCACAAATTTGATTCAGGCCTACATGGCTCTGTTTGGTGATGTTCCCTCCTGTACTTCTGTATTGGCCCATGATATTAATGTTAACAATGCTGTGCCTATCAAGCAACATGCATACCGTGTTAACATCACCAAGAGGGCCATGATGCAACAGGAGGTTGACTATTTGTTAAAACATGGTTTAGCCAAGCCAAGTTGCAGTCCCTGGAGTTCACCTTGCTTGTTAGCTCCCAAATCGGATGGAACTCCTAGATTTTGTACTGATTTCCGAAAGGTAAATGCTGTCACCGTGCCTGATTCCTTCCCACTGCCCCGCATGGAAGATTGTATTGACAACCTTGGATCTGCCACCTATGTTAGCAAACTAGATTTGTTAAAGGGTTACTGGCAGGTCCCTTTGACCCCCCGTGCCTCGGAAATCTCGGCGTTTGTTACTCCTGACAATTTTTCGCAATATACGGTAATGCCTTTTGGAATGCGTAATGCCCCGGCCACTTACCAGCGACTGGTGACCCTAGTCCTGGCTGGTGTTCCAAATTGTAATGCCTATCTCGATGACCTGGTTGTCTATTCGACCAACTGGCGTGACCACATGACAACCTTACAAACTGTCTTTGACCGCTTAGCTGGAGCCTCCCTGACCCTTAACCTTGCCAAGTGTGAGTTCGGCAAGGCTACGGTTACCTATCTTGGTAAGCAGGTAGGACAAGGCCAAGTGCGTCCGGTGGATGCAAAAATATCTGCAATCACAACTTTTCCAGTGCCTACTACTAGGCGGGAATTGCGTAGATTCCTTGGGATGGCTGGGTATTACCGTGGTTTTTGCCGAAACTTTTCTTCTGTCGTCACTTCTCTCACTAGCCTGTGTAGCCCGTCCAAACCATTCATTTGGACAGCTGATTGTCAAAATGCATTTGATAGTGTTAAAGCTCTCTTATGCAGTTCCCCTGTTCTCTCTGCTCCAGATTTCTCCCTGCCGTTCCAGCTGGAGGTGGATGCCAGCGGGGTGGGAGCTGGAGGAGTGTTATTACAGGAAGATCACGATGGTGTCAGTCACCCGGTTTGTTATTTTTCCCCGAAATGTAACAAACATCAACTAAACTATTCCACTATTGAAAAGGAGACTTTGGCTATGTTGTATGCGTTGCAACATTTTGAAGTGTATGTCGGTTCGAGCGTATTACCAGTGGTAGTATACACCGACCACAACCCATTGGTTTTTCTGTTGCGGATGTACAACCACAATCAGCGCCTCATGCGTTGGGCGCTCATAGTGCAAAATTATAACCTCAGCATAAAGCATAAGAAGGGGTCTGAGAATGTGTTGGCGGATGCTCTATCTCGGAGTTAAATCTCTGTTGCTGTCGACTCGTTGTCTGTTGCTGTCGACTCGTTCTACTGTATATTGCTGTCAACTTGTTCTATTTTGCTGTCGACTTGTTCTATGTTGCTGTGGACTCGTTTTATGTTGCTGTCAACTCAGTCTCTCTTGCCGTCAACTCGTTCTGTCATTGTTGACCCGAGTGGTTGTTGTACCAACTGCTAGTTTTTTTGTAGCTCTTTGTTTTGAAGTACATGTTATCTCAGAGATGTTATCTCGTTGTTAAAAAAAAACATGTTTAGTTGGTGTTAAGTGTCAAACATGTTTTTGTCCAATGTATATATTCCCCAGTGTGTGTCTCCATGTGTGTGTGTTCTCCATTTTGTTTCCTCCCTCCAGCCATTGTTCCCTTCACCATTGGTCCCTGCCAGGCCAATCCTTCCATTATAGCAACACAGCACCGATTGGTGGATGGTTTTCCAGACTCCAACACTCAATCAACACCACCCAATCATGGATCACCCCACACCTGTTAAAACATGGCTTCTCACTTCAGTCTTTCTCTCTCTCTGGCATGAGGCTAGGCCTAGTGTGATTTTGTAACCTGTACCTTTGACAATATTGCATTTCGTTTATTGGCCTTTGGTGCTTAGTGGAAATTGCCTTGTGTGTGTATGGCCACAGAGAGAGCATTGTTAGTTATAGTTTGTTTGTTGTTTTTGTATATATTCTGCCTTTGTTTCTGTATAATTAATGTGTTTTTCTCTCTTTCTCAGGAAGCACAGATGGGGTGAGCTGCCATTTCCTTTGGATATTGTTTTCTCCTGTTTTGGTTAGGTAAGAGTAGTTTAGGTAATGTAATCTCTTTTACCATAGATTAGATTTGGGTTTATTTGGAGTATAGTGGTGTTTGTTTGTTGTTTTGGCCTGGGCTCACCCCTGAGCTACATGTGCTTCCTTTGCATCTTTCAATAAATATCATTGTTGTTTACAAACGTGGTCCATCTTTTCTGTCAACCAACTGTTATGTTACAGCCCTTTACCCTTAGACACACAGGGGTCGTAACAACCACCCTCTCAGGATCTTTTTTGTGTGTGCTTATTACACATTATTTGTATATGGTTGAGTCCACATGGTCCTCATTCCAAATTAATTAAAATCGTAACACTTTTTTTTTAAATTAAGAATACCACTAGCATGCAGTATGGTTGGTATGACGATAGATGGTTGTATGAGCAAACCCACCAAGATACATTCCTTGTACAGTGCATGCAGATATACATGACAAATACAAACTAAGTCTGATGAATATAGTACTGTTAGGATTCTGTATGTACTTTGGACATACAGTAGTACAGTGGGTGATTTTGGTGACCTTGTGACCTTTGCTCTAATAACCCCCATCAGGCCAACCTTTCCATTTCCAAATGAGCGTATCTCTTGGCCTTGGTTAGTTGTACAGTCACAATTGTCTGTGAATATTCATGAGCCAGAGAGTACTGAGGAACCTGTTGATTTGGGTGACGCTGTGACCTTTCCTCTATGGATCTTTATAGCCTGGGTCCGTTGAGACTGGAAATATCAGCTGTCATCTACAGTATCCGGTAAGCTGTTGTTGCATGTATAAGTAACAGTACATTGGTGAGGTTGTTAGGTTGTGATGGGGGGCTGGCCTCTACTTGGAACTATAACTATCTGGCTACAGTAGTTACCACAATAACCTTTTAGGAATAGTTTGAGTATAATGTCACCGTAGTTAGCTCTTACAATATGTGGGTTGGAGAAGTTGGACATGTAATGCCATCCTGATGTTCAAAGTATATTTTAGCGTTGCAAATAATATTTGTCAGTTGTGTACGTTACAAATAAGTAGGGTTAGACCTGCCTAATATAAAGTGTAAGGATTTATTCTATCAAGGTATGTTTTGCTTTGCAATGTGTTATATATATATTTTAGGCTGATGTTTTGTTTGTTTGTTTTCTGTTAGATAAATTGTTCTGGTGGTTCTGATAGCCTATCATCAGCTATCCCTGCTGCAGGTGCCGGCCTCCACTCGCAGGTGGATTACCGACTTCCTGTCCAACAGGTCTCAGCGGGTGAAGCTGGGGAAGAGCATTTCCAGCTCTAGGTCCACCAGCACCGGTTCCCCGCAGGGCTGCGTCCTGTCCCCACTACTGTTCTCCATGTACACCAACAGCTGTGCCTCTCCACCCCTCGGTCAAACTCCTGAAATTCGCTGACGACACCACCCTGATGGGTCTCATCTCCAGGGGGGACGAGTCGGCCTACAGGAGGGAGATCGAGAGGCTGTAGAGCTGGTGCAGCTGCAACAACCTGGCGCTCAATGCTCAAAAGACAGTGGAGATGGTAGTGGACTTCAGGAGGAAAGCAGCCCTGCCCCCTCCCATCATACTGGGAGGCACCCAGGTGGCCTCCGTGGAGTCATGCCTATTCCTTGGCATGACCATCTCCCGGGACTTGAAATGGGAGCTTAACATCACGGGCCTGCTCAAAAAGGCCCAGGGGAGGATGTTCTTCCTCCGGCAGTTGAATAAATACAAACTGCCGAGGACCATGATGGCAAGACTATTGGAATATGCCCCCATGTGAATTTTAGATACAGTTGGTTATGTACCTGGGATTGACTGCATAACTGAAGTGCAACTATGAACCCCCCCCCCCCCCCCCCACAGCTGGACGCAGAACGCGTTATTTTTTTTCATAGCCGCAGTTTGCGGAGACGCTCTCTGATTGGCTAGCTGCGTACAGCGAAGCCCCTCTCTGATTGGTTGAGCGAAGCCCCTCTCGGATTGGTTTATCTCTCCTCACGCGCCAAGAAAGAGGCGAGCGTAATCGGAGGCGAGCGGAAATGTAATGTTATGTTCGAATCCATGTATATATTGAATGTAGAATTTATCAAAACAACTACCAGATTCACTCATAACGTTATTAAGATTCACTCATAACGTTATATAACATAACGTTATATAATGTTATTTCGCGTGACAACACAGCCCAGCTGTCAGAAACTGTACATTGAGGGGGTTTGAATCAAAGCCCTATCGAAAGTACTCAAGCTCTACTGTCTTGTGTGTGAATACCAAAATATAACATTTAGATTAACCCAGTTAATGCCTTAACTAGACAGTTACAATGTAACATTTAGATGAACACAGTTAATGCCTAACTAGACGGTTACAATGTAACATTTAGATTACCACAGTTAATGCCTTAACTAGACAGTTACAATGTAACATTTAGATTAACACAGTTCTATATCATACTGGCTCCGCTCAGCGTCATCTGCACTAACCTCACTTCGTGCACAGCACTGAATAAAAATCCACAATGTACCTTTACATACCAGCATCCATCTGGCCACACCCCTATCCGCTCCCTTCATAAGCAGGTGTGTGGTCACCTACTCGCATCCTTCTTCACTTTCACCACAAGGAAGTGCCTGTTGTATACCCCACTTGACGAGGTTGTTAAGCTGAAGAAAGTTGAGAGGAAAACAGAAGACGGGAAGATACATTGACATTATATCTTTATTTTCTCTCTCACTATTTTCGAGAAAATACGGCGATATTGTCTTCGTCACTGGAGTGTCTGGAAGATGATGATCATTCTGACCTCCACCGGCTTTTTCGTATTAGGGGCTCGCGCCGCTGATATACTCCCCAACTGCAGTCCTCCTTGCTGCGGCTGGATGGGTATTGGGTATTGACCCTCCGGTCATACAGCTGGACTGTGGGAGGCACCGGCTGTTGTGAGAAACCGGTTTGCTTCCGTGTTGGGTGAGTACTGTTTTGCTTGCGAGCGCTAGTTGTCTGTTAACGCTATGGGGGTTAGCTGACAATTTTACAAAAGCCGGCCCCGGACTGGGGTCCTCTGCTCGGCTTCTTAAGCGGCGGACGGAAGATCTTGGTCTGACGCCCATGATGGTCAACCTAGTTGATGGACCTGGTTGAACCCGGGATTCTCTGGACGAGCGGATGCTTCTCTGTCCCGTGCAGGCCCCATCTTTCACATGAATGTGGAAGTACACCCTAAAGCACGAGGAAAAGTGGGCATGGATCTTCGTTATCGGGAGTTCCATGCCAAGTCGGATGCAGCCCGGATGGGAATTGTGCCGGCTCCGCTGTATGTCTGGTAAATCACTGTTGAAAACTGTGTTTGACATTTCTTTTTCTCTTCCCTCTTAGGATGGGGAGGGACTTGGACAGCGGCCTGTCTGAAGTGTGGCTTGTTATGTCGTTGTGTACAGTTCAGGTGATAGCTGCTTAGCTTGCGTGCTAGTTTGTGGCCTACCTGTTAGCCAGTCAGCTGTTAGGTGCGGCGCTAGCCCGTTGCGTTCACTAAGGCTAGGAAACATTAGTTTGTTGCTATCAGTCGAGTGCGGCTGTTAGCTTAAATGCTACACTGTTGAACGTTACTGTAACTATAACATGCCTTAAACACTCTGACTACGACGTCATCTTTGACAGAAGATGTTAGTCGACCCTACACCCGGGTGCCAGTGCCAGCGAGGACTTTGTCAACATGGAGAAACGGCGGCTGGGTGGCGTAGCGGACATTACCCTCGTCACCAACGCAGGAGAAGCTGGGTTTGACTCTGTGTCCCGTTGACCAGTGTTGCAGTCCACTCGGCCTGCGCTCAGGGTGAAGGTAGGAGTCCTGACCGGACTTTAAACACTTCTTCTTTTCTTCCCTTCTAAATGTTTTATAATAATAATAATAATACTTCGTTTTATATAGCGCCTTTCAGAGGACCCAAAACATGTGTTGCTGCAATACATTGAGGATACGACGTGTGTTGTGTGTGAATTGTCTTGTCACTGGTATAGCTTCTCTCTCCATAGTAAATCGGCGTTGTTTTTTACATGTGTAAAAATGAACTGGTTAGTTGTGATGAGAAACATGTGTGTTCATGTAACGTTGTAACGTGGGTGAACTCACACCTAAGAGGGTTAGTTAACCTGTGAAGCTATGCTTAGTGACATGTGATTTTTTCTCAGCCTGTGATGACAATGAACAGCATGTTCACATATTAACAGGAGTACCTGTTCAAACCTGGTCGTATCAAGGGTAAAGTAGGAGGGGTGACCCCCCCCGGTTTCCCTGGGGCTTCCTCCCCTCCTCTCATACATGTTGTTTACAATATATTGTGTCACTGTGTTTGTGGGGATACAATGTAACCCTCAGCTTAAAGTTGCTGGGGTTGTGCTTCCGCTTGAGAAACAATTTTTTCCTAAAGAAAAGGTTGTTTGGTCACTTATCATGTGTGCTTAGCAAGGTCTGTGGCCAATACATAATCGAGGACTTGTGTCTTCTCTCGTTATGAAAAACGGCGTTCCTCTGTAGTAAGAGTGTACTTTTGCCATTTTTTGTTGTGATGAAGGGTTGTGTGTGTCGTTGTGATCTACAACTGGGTTAGGTTTGGCCCACAGAAGCACATGTGTAAGTCTGGACCGGGGCTCTTAAAGGGGCCCTCTCTGTTCTGTGTTTTTCCTTAGTAAAACTCAGATAACTCAGAAGCGTCTCTCCCTCGGACGCCTTCACCGTATTACGTGCAGATCGAACGGCTGCCTCAGGAAAGAGCATCGGCGGCGGGGTCTGCCTCCTCACGAACAATTCCTGGGTTAATCCCTAAGGGGTGCATGTTCTCTCGAACTCGTGTTCCCCGGACATGGAACACCTTTCTATCCTGTGACGTCCGTTCCACCTCCCCAGGGAGTTCACCGCGGTCATCATGACCGCCGTATATATTCCCCCACAGGCGAATACGGGCAAAGCGCTGGGAGAACTACATGATCACCTCAACAGACACCAGATCAAACATCCGGACGCAGCGATGGTAGTGGCCGGCGATTTCAACCAGGCAAACCTGAAGAAAGTGATGCTGTCCTTTTTTCAGCACATCGCCTGCTCCACCAGAGGGAGGAACACACTCGACCACTGTTATTCCCCGTTCAGAGCCGGCTACAAGGCAGTAGCCGCTCCGCCATTAACGGGGTTCTCAAGCTCGAGTGACCACGACTCCATCTTGCTATTTCCCGCATATCAACAAAGATCACGTGACGCCGTCGTGTCACGTGAGACAAAGAAGTGGACCGACGAATCAGAGGCCACGCTCCAGGACGTGTTAGCAGACACGGATTGGGATATGTTCCAAGGAAGCGCCAGTGACGTCAGCGAGCTCGCAGACACAGTGGTGAGCTACATAACAACAATAGCTGATGGTATTGTCCTCACGAAAATGGTGCGGGTTTTCCCGAACCAGAAACCGTGGGTGGACAGCACTATTAGAGCAGCTCTGAACTCTCGCACCACCGCCTACAACCTGGGTAGAGAGTCAGGAAACATGGAGGAGTATAAGGCTTCAGTCTATACTCTACGCAAGGCTGTTAAACTTGCTAAGAGGACATATGCTGACAAACTGGAGACACAAATGGCACAAAACGACACAAGGATTATGGCAGGGACTGAAGACAATAACTGACTATAAAGTCAGCGCCCCCCCAATGGGGAGCGACGACGCCTCCCTCGCGGACAAGCTCAACACCTTCTACGCTCGGTTTGGTGTAGACAGTGGCGCTGCTGGCTCTCCGGCTAGTGACGTCACTGGCGCGCCAGCTGTTGTGGAGGGGGGGGGGCAACCGCGGGGGGGCGGGGACGCTCTCTCGTTGTCGGAACACAGTGTGAGAAGAGCATTTATGCAGGTGAACACCAGGAAGGCTGCTGGCCCAGATGGGATAACAGGACGCATACTCAAGTCCTGTGCCAACCAGCTGGCCCCAGTGTTCACCGCCATATTTAATCAATCCCTGGCGGAGTCAGTGGTCCCTGCCTGCTTCAAGATGTCTACCATCATCCCTGTACCGAAGAAACCCTCCCCAACATGTCCAAATGACTACAGACCGGTGGCACTCACCTCTGTGGTCATGACATGTTTCGAGAGGCTGGTCAAGGACCACATTTGTGCCTCCCTCCCCAGTGATATGGACCCTATGCAATTTGCATACAGGACAAACAGGTCCACCGACGACGCGGTCTCCCAGGTACTGCACAGCACCCTCTCGCACCTTGACCGTCAGAAGGGGGGCTATGTGAGACTGTTGTTCATTGACTACAGCTCAGCGTTCAACACCATAGTCCCCACCAGACTGGTGGACAAGCTGATCGAGCTAGGTCTGAGCTCCGCCCTGAGCGCCTGGGTACTGGACTTTCTGAGCGAAAGACCCCAGGCGGTCAGGGTGGGGGGTCAGACCTCCAACACCATCACCCTGAGCATCGGGTCCCCCCAGGGCTGTGTTCTGAGCCCCCTGCTGTACTCACTCTACACACACGATTGTGTGGCCAAGTTCAGCTCCAACTCCATAGTGAAGTTCGCAGACGACACGGTGGTGGTGGGGCTGATCTCGGACAACGACGAGAAGGCCTACCGGGAGGAGGTTGAGGTACTGGAACGCTGGTGCCAGGACAACAGCCTGCTCCTGAACATTGGTAAAACCAAGGAGCTGATCGTGGATTATAGGAGAGGACAGCAGGAGACGCACACACCACTGATGATTAACAGGGCTACCGTGGACAGGGTGAGCAGCTTTAAGTACCTGGGGGTCCACATCTCAGAGGATCTGACATGGTCAACACACATAGACAAAGTAGTAAAGAAGGCGAAACAGCGCCTCTACCACCTGAGACAGTTAAGGAAGTTCAGAGTATCGGGGAAGATACTCCAGTCCTTCTACTCAGGAGCTGTAGAGAGCATCCTGACCGGAAACATCACTGCCTGGTATGGAAACAGCACGGCACAGGACAAGAAGGCCCTACAGAGAGTGGTGCGCTCAGCCGAGCGTACCACGGGTATTGCACTACCTCCCCTGCAGGTTCTATACAACAAGAGGTGCAAATCCAGAGCCTGCAGAATAATGAAAGACCCCCACCACCCCAATAACAGCCTGTTTCAGCTGCTGAGGTCAGGCAGACGCCTGCGAACCCCAGCTACTAGGACAGAGCGGCTTAGGCTCAGCTTCTTCCCCCAGGCCATCAGAGCCCTGAACAATGAACATTGAGTGCCACAGAACACTGAACTATCCACACACAAACACACATGAACACACACACGACACGCACGCGGTGCACGCTCACACACTAGCAGCCACTTAACACTTTAACATGAGCGGGCACACACTCATGCCGCACACACGCACACTTATGGCCAAAAGGAAAGGCCACTTTAAACTAGAATAAAAGGAACAGTGTATTGCACTACCAAAGCTACCTAGCATGTCCTATATATATGCTCTGTAAATAACTATGTACAGATACCGAGATGTCACACCATGTTACCTGTTACCTGTTTATTGCACAATGTTGTTTTTTTATTGGATTATATTATATGTTGTACCACTGTATTGCACATCGTTGCGGGCAAGACCACCCGCATTTCATTGTATACTTGTATGCCGTGACAATTAAAACTCTTGACTTGACTTGACTAGCACATGAGCTATGTGAAGCTGTTAGATGCTCCATGTAGCATGCTATGACTGGGTCATGCTCTACTTTGTCATTACATCGTATCAGGGGTGAGGGGTCGTAAAGGGGTGAACTGGTAATCCTTCCTCCCCTTTTCTGATTGGTCAGGGCAGGGTTAAAAAAACCCTGTCCTTCGGGGTTCCTGTCACGTTGCTGTTCGGCATGTTACAGGGTAAGGGGGGGGGGAGGGAGTTTCCTGGTCCCACACCATGAAAAATTGGGCGTGTGCACCGCGGAAATTCCCCCGCCATAGAGTACGTCACTGAGCGCGTCTCTATTGGTATGACTTCCGTGAGTTGTTCAGTTTCCATGTTATGGATCTGTTTCAGGGAGTTGTCAGAGCTCCTCCTCACGAAGCTCCTCCTCAGGGAGAAGTGCCTTCTGTGAGTTCGGACTCTCCTTCCCAGTGAGGGAGCCTCCTCAGAGTTTCAGAGCCTCCTCCTCAGATTGTCAAGGTCAGTAGAACTTCAAAAAGGAGTTCTGCTCTATTGTGTGTGTATTCGATTCAATTCGATTATTGAGTGTGTTGGTTCAGTGCCTCCTCCTCGGAGAGCCCTAACCCAAGTGTTACATAGCTCAATGTTGCAATATTTCTTTTCAATCTATACAGCTCGCGTGGGAAGTCTCTCTGGGGATTCCTGTCTCCTCCCTGTGGCGAGGGTGGGGCAATGTAAAAATGAAAACAATTTTTACCCTCAGCTGCGTCACGTGGGATTCATGTCAGTCTGTGTTACTTTCTTTTTTAATAAAAAGAGGAAAGAACATGAAGCACGACGGCTCCTTGTCGTTCTCCCAGGTGACTTGGAGGAACAATGTCTGGTGTCTTGTTAGACTATCCATTGATGTGTTTGGGTCTGGACGCGTACATAGTGCTGGCTCGGGGTGTTTCTGATAAGAATCACGCAGGAGGCTAGTACGCCTTGGTTGCTCGTTATTAAAACAGCGTTTTTATAGGGCAACTGGAATGGAGGTTTTTCTCTTCCGAGCGCCTGTTACTAGGTCTCGACGGATTCTCGTTCATATCTGGGGGATGTTAACGGAATAGATCAGAACATAGGTAGAGGGGTCTCACGCCCTTCGGGTGGGCCACTGAGCGCGGTACGATTGGGACCGTCTGGGTGGCGCCCTCTTTTCATGTTTTAGATTGACACGCATACCTACCCCCTCTCTTGGAGTGGGGATGTCGGCGTGGTTAGGGCACGGGACTGGTTCTGGTCACGCTGGTCCAGGTCTGATAATCCGTTGTCCGCCGGGGACGCAGATCTGCTGTTCTGGTACCCTGAGGGACTTGTGCTTTTTTCGGGGGAAAGAATGCCGGGTCGGCCCGGGTGTCACAGGGTAGGGCGTTATGGAGACCCTTTGTTGGGTACATGTTGTACCTGGCACTATCATGAAGGGGCTGGTTCTCCTTTCTTTTCGCTCCTCTCTCACGCATGGTGAAGAGGGGGCTGTTGGGGTGGTCTTTTGGACCTCCTCTGGTGACCCTGTGTGCTTCCCGAGCCGCCGGGCCCGGTCCGAAGTAATGTTTCGTCGACCCGTAGGCCTGGAATAACCCTTTTTGAAAACTGAAACACTTGTACTGCGGTATAGCCAGTGTATACCTGCAGGTGTGTTTTGGAGTTTTTTCTTGAGGAGTTATAGGAACAACCACCGCATGTGGTACCAAGAGGGTGGTTGATTCCCTGGTGTGTTGGAGCAGAGTCAACTCCCGGGTTACCCGGTTGAGTGTGCCCCTGCACGTTCATGATGTCTGCCAATCGTGTCAGCCTTCTCTGCCTCGACCCCTCTGGGTGGTTTTTTTTTGGTGGAGGCTTTGTCATGGTGCGCAACAATGCCAGCATACGCCCCTTCCGCCGGGGTGCTGTTTTCAGTTGACCCCTTTGGCGCCTGTCTCGTCCGCAGTGCTCCAGGCTCGGGTCTAACGCCTGCTGCCTGGTTTAAGGGATCGACCCCTCTGGGGTCGTCTCCCCGGTGCGCTGCCTGCTTCCGCTGTAGTATAGCCTTTTGAGTGCTTCAAGTTACGGCCATGCTGACTGCCTGTGTTGCAGGGTCAGTGTGCCAGGCGGCGTACTAGTGGGGGGAATGCCCGCTCTTGGAGGGGCCCTGTCCGAATACGCTGGCGATGTGGGGGGCGGTGTCACTAAGTGACCGCCTGGTGAGGTCTTGATGCTTTGGCGTCATTGACCTCTCCGGGCCCCCTTTTTCCGGGGGATCCAGTCCCTTCGGTGGGTCTGGGTCTTCCTTCGTGCTCCGCTGCTACGGCCTTGCCACGGGGTTGAGTTTGCTCTTGACCCCGTGATTTTGGGGGCAGTAACAAGGGTTGTTCCTTCCGTTCGTTCCCTGGTGGCATGCGGGTTGTGCGTGTGCGTAGTCGTGGGGTCAAGCCACGGTCTGCTCGCCCTGTGCGTTGAGTTGCTCGAGTTTCTCTTCGCACGGTCGGATCCGTCTCCCATCCCGTCCTCCAATAGGGAGGGTATCCTCCATTAGGGAGGGTCGGGGGGCTCGGTCCTCTCCGGTCTGATGGTTGTGGGGGGCCTCAGCGGGGTACAATTGTCGAGCTTCTGGCTCCCGCTCAGCTCCTGTAGTGCAGATGACGCTGAGCGGAGCCAGTATGATATAGAACGTAAGGTTATGTATATAACCAAGTTCTATGAATACTGGTGACGCTCAGCGTCGGGACGCCACTGCGGCCCTTGACCTCGCCTTGTGGTGAAAGTTTGGGAAGGAGGCGAGTAGGTGACCACACACCTGCTTATGAAGGTAGCGGATGCTGGTATGTAAAGGTACATTGTGGATTTTTATTCAGTGCTGTGCACGAAGTGAGGTTAGTGCAGATGACGCTGAGCGTCACCAGTATTCATAGAACTTGGTTATATACATAACCTTACGTTAATGCCTTAACTAGACAGTTACAATGTAACATTTAGATTAACACAGTTAATGCCTTAACTAGACAGTTACAATGTAACATTTAGATTAACACAGTTAATGCCTTAACTAGACAGTTACAATGTAACATTTAGATTAACACAGTTAATGCCTTAACTAGACAGTTACAATGTAACATTTAATGTAACAGTTGGAATAATTGGCGATCAATATGCCTATATTCTATTGAGATTGAAGATGTTGAGGATTTGTATATCCTCGTCATCTTCTTGATCGGTTGGGGAGCGATCGCAATTTGGATTTGGATTTTCTGCCTTCAGGTAGTAGCAAGATTGGAAAACGCCCACATTCAACTTGCAAAGAGGCTCGCACAACACACAGCGGACGAACAATTAAGAGGTCAAATCATGTTGGGGGTCGCGCAGGACATTAGGACTGCGACAAAGAAGACTGATCTGAAGTAAATTAATGCAATTCAGGAATCATTGTAGCCTGATGCACCCCCCCCCCCCCCCCCCCCCCCCCCCCCCGCCACACTTTAAACTCAAGTCTGTGGAAGAAACGAAAGAATGTTCAAGGTCAATGAAAGAGGCCGCGCTGGAGAAGAAGTCAAGATAAGACCTGGTTTATGACGTCCGTACTCATCGCAACCAAGGACGGGACAGAATCAAACTGTCTGAAGATAAGATGGATGGCCTTGACAAAAGTGTAAATGGAATAAAATCTGTATATGTTTTGTGTCAGAAATAAAACCAAACCAAACCAAACCAAATTTAGATGAACACAGTTAATGCCTTAACTAGATAGTTACAATGTAACATTTAGATTAACACAGTTAATGCCTAACTAGACAGTTACAATATAACATTTATATTAATTAACCCAGTTAAGAGAGAGGTTGACTGTGAAGGCAGAATAGCCACAGGTTGTTGCCTAGCATACTTCATTCAGTAAGTGGGGAGTGTAAACATTTATAGTTAAAGACAGTAGAGCTTGAGTACTTTCGATAGGGCTTTGATTCAAACCCCCTCAATGTACAGTTTCTGACAGCTGGGCTGTGTTTTCACGCGAAATAACGTTATTAATAAAACGCGAAATAACACTGAATCTTAATAACGTTATGAGTGAATCTGTTAGTTGTTTTGATAAATATGTATTCTACATTCAATATATACATGGATTCAAACATAAAATTACATTACGCTCGCCTCCGATTACGCTCGCCTCTTTCTTGGCGTGTGAGGAGCTAAACCAATCAGAGAGGGGCTTCGTTCAACCAATCAGTGAGGGGTTTTGCTCAACCAATCAGAGAGGGGCTTCTCTGTACGCGGCTAGCCAATCAGAGAGCGTCTCCGCAAACTGCGGCTATGAAAAAAAAGAACACGCCCAGAATGCATGAACACTTAAGGCAACCAACTTGCACTTCCGCGTTTCTCTGATTGGCCGAGCGCGCGCATTCGCATGAGCCGCGACGCGCTCCTCAGAGGCAGGAATACTAAGCTCCCCCTTAAGCTCCCCCTTAAGCTCCATGTAGTCACTGTGTGTTGTTGTAGCCACCGGGTAAATCACGATTTTTTTATTTGTTTGTCATGACAAACCAATTACATAATCCAACATATGTGTAAAGGCACAACATATTCCAGTTAGCGGTATCTTTTTTTAATGATTCGTTATGGCGCAATCAATACTTCCATGCGTTCGGGACCTCCATGTTTTGCAGGTATTCATCAGACAAATCGGATCCGGGATTCGGCTCCCATCAGTCGGGCAAGAACGGCGGGTTTTCAGCCTCTCTCCTCTCTCCTGGAGCTTAGCGCTCGGCCAATCAGAGAAACACGGAAGGCGCTCGGCCAATCAGAGAAACGCAGAAGTGCAAGTTGGTTGCCTTAAGTGTTCACGGGCCCAGAACATTTGGACATTATTGACTAATTGATACAAGATGGGGCGCAGGCTGCAGCTGTGGATGGATTGTAGGCTGGTAAAGCTATGCCTCCTAAAATGTGAATCGGAAATACAGAAATACCGGCTAAAGGCTTTCCGGTTTCCGGGCACCCCCTGATCTGTCTATAGTCCCCAGCGAAACAAACAACAAACAGGTCTGTCAGCCTGTCGAGGGAGGCGATAACGAGGTTGTTTCTGGGGGGAATACATTTTCATGAGCACCGTGTCGTGATTTCAGGGGCGGGACTTCCTACCTGGTTCCCACTTTCGGCCGTAGTGCTTTACCAGGCTTTATCTCTCGAGATAAAGCTGGGAACGAGGTTAGATGGATTGTGGATTGTGTTGGGAGAGGACCCGGGGATTGGCTGATAACCACCCCCGGGTTCCTCCCCCCAGCTCTCTCCTAGTCTTCCCATAGGAGCGTGATAAGATCATGGAGACACACCTGGGCTTTATAATGGAAGCCCACAGTCAACATGGCAGACCTCAGCACATAGGGGTGGAGGGGAACGAACTGGCGGATTGATCTCAAACCTACCGAAGTCGGCCCATGTCACCCCACTTCTTAGGGACCTGCACTGGCTCCCCATTGCTGCACGAATCCGCTTCAAGGCCCTCGACCTAGCATACCGTGCGGCAAAGGGAACTGCTCCCGCCTACCTCCGGTCAATGGTCTCTAACTACACACCCTCAAGATCCCTACGCTCTGCATCTTCTGGCCGCCTCAGACCTACTCCTATCCAAGCTCCGGGAGGGTCATCAAAGAGAAGTCGCCTATTCTCAGTCCTTGCCCCACAATGGTGGAATGAACTACCCACCCCAGTTAGGACAGCCGAAACACGTCCAATCTTTCGCCGTCGACTAAAGACGCACTTCTTCAACCATTACCTGAATAAGAAAAATAAATAAAAAAAAATCTAACCCTAACTAACCGTACTGTCATGCACTTGTCCTAATAAACTAACCTACACTGTAGCACTCAACACTTTGATGAACATTGTTGCTCAGCTGATAGAGTTGTGCCCTTCCTGATGGCTTGTCGTACAGAACATGTAACTCGCTTTGGATAAAAGCGTCAGCTAAATGACTAAATGTAAATGTAATGTAAAATAAGTTTGCAAAGGAAGCAGCTAATAAAATAGAAATAAATCTGGATGTGAGTTACAGCAAGGCAGAAGTTAAGAGCATAATTAAATGGGAAATGAAAAATAAGTGGCAGGAGGAGTGGGATAAAGGAAATAAATGTAGGCATTTTTATAATGTCCAGACTAGGGCAGTAGGGAAAATTAGAGATGTGGGCAGAGGTACAAGGGAAGAAGTTATTGTTTCAAGAATGAGATTTGGACACACTGGGCTAAATAGTACACTTAGGATAATGGGCAAACATGAGACTGGTAGGTGTGAGTATTGTAGTAGGCAGGAAACAGTGGAGCATGTGTTAGTGGAGTGTAGCAAATACAAACAAGAGAGACAGATCCTCAAAGAAAGGTTGGAGAGAGACCACATCAAGCTGGAGGTGAGAGAAGTGTTGCGACTGAGCTCAGGGAATGTGGGGTACAGGGCCATTTT
This sequence comes from Notolepis coatsorum, assembly GCF_963971535.1. NCBI lineage: Eukaryota > Metazoa > Chordata > Actinopteri > Aulopiformes > Paralepididae > Notolepis > Notolepis coatsorum. The sequence continues at coordinate 135,644,600 of NC_140167.1, read as the reverse complement.
TTATTTTCTAAATAGTACAGGTTTGAGTGGTAGGATATAGAGTAGTCAATAGTAATTATCATGTGCATAATCCATCTAGATCCACACTTCATTTCAGTAGGTGGCGGTAATGCACCAAAACGTTTGTGCCAACCGCCAATAAAAATCAGAAGAAGAAGAAGAACATGGCAGACCTGTCCTGGCAGAAGGCTCAGGAAGCGCTCCCTTCTGCAACGTTGGTTTCAGTTGAACTTTGTCCTCTATTCACCCATCTGTTATTGTACAATGTTGTTTTTATTGGATTCTATTATATGTTGTACCACTGTATTGCACATCGTTGCGGGCAAGACCACCCGCATTTCATTGTATACTTGTATGCCGTGACAAATAAAACTCTTGACTTGACTTGACTCTTCCTCCACTGCGGGTGCAGATGCTACTCATCTGGGGCTCCTCAATGCACCATCTACCCCCAGTTAAGCGCCATTTTGTTACCTTGCTGTGTACGGTTGGATGTTAAACTGGAAACAGTAAGCGACTAATAGCAGCTTCCTTTCAATTTGGTGTTGACCCGACTGAACCACCCAGACGTGGATAGAACCAATGGAGAATGTCACTTTTGCTACACAGAGCTTTTCACTAATGCACCACACTGTGCTTCCACCAGTGCATTTTGTTGGACAAACGGTGCTGTGTTGGTTCTGCGCTATAATTCGTGTAGGCAGCATATAATCACCTTGTTTCATATATATATTTTTAAATCTTTGGTTACCCTTTCCTGTTCCTAGCCATCTCCCCATGTTTGTTTCTTTTCCTACCCCCACTCCCCATTATTGTGTTTTTAGTTAGTGCACATCATAAGTCATTTTAGTTCCTTGTGTGTTTTTTCCCTCGTCGTCCCCTGTTGTCTGCATGGTGTTCCACTAGGGTGGCGGAGATACCTCATCATGGTTGTAGCAGCAGTAGGCCTACTGTGTGCCGCTAGTATACTAGTCTCTGGGCAGGGTGTTTTGTTGCATGCCATTGTGTAATCACAGGCATTTGATTGAGTGCATGTTTAACCCTCTGGCGACTTATAAACAGTGTTGAGTAAGTACCAACAAACTTCCCTTTGCGTGTGCCTATTGGGCATCGGAGTGTGTGGCCAAATGTATTAATTATAGTTTGGTTTGCTTTGTAGTTAGTTATTATTTAGTGACAATTTTATCTCTTTTTTCCCTTTTTGTTTGTTTGGTATTGTTTATGTTGTGTGTGCCGCAATCTTGGGTGTCCGTATTACCCCTGCTCAGTGTTGGTATAGGCCAGGGTACCACCCAACTCATCTTACTGGCTGCGGCCATAACGTTACCCTTCACCAGGCTATGCTACGTTCAGGCCACCAGCAAATAGTCTGAAATTAGGAGTGTTTAACTTGTAATTACATTTTCCAAATAAAGATTTACCTCTGTTATACTTTCATCTGTACTCTGTTGGGAATCTAAAGAACCGAGTCCAGGTCAATTTCCACAACCTGTGACATTTATCCTGTTGAGAAACAGGGAAATTCAGTTATTGGCTCTTGGCTTTAAACCTCTGGAGTCTAAGCCCTTTTTTGGGGTTTGTTTTTGGCTTATTGAGGGGAGGGGCTCATGGTCAACAGCAGTGGCATATCAAGACATTCTGGGCCCTGTGCACAAGTCGTCTCTGGGCCCCTCTCCCCTGCCCAGCTGATTAGTGAACACAGATTTAAATAAAAACCTTTACAAATATTTTAATCCAGCTCTGAGGGTCCTCCCTGGGCCCTGAGTGGTCAGTTCCAGCCCCCCCCCCCCCCCCCCCCCCCATTTCTACACCCCTGGTCAACAGTAGGTGCCACATACAGTACAAGTGCCATACACCAGAGAGCTGGGACCTAACGAATCATTTGAGATGCAGCTAAAAATTGTATGTCAATCTTTTCTGTCTATCAATATGTCAATCTATTCAGATAAAGAACATTTTGATTGTAGATCGGCTAGGGATATTATAATGTCCCTATAATGACATGAACATTGAAAATGATGTTTAATAAGTTGCTCAAGCAATTTCTGAATGATTTACTCCGCTTTGTTGCAATATAAAACCATTTTCAGCACTGACTGTTGACATCTGGAGCTTTTTGGCAAGAATCGTTTTTTTTCCAGTTAGGGATTGGATGATTAATATAATTTTTTCTGAAAATGGTCCCACTTATTGTCAATACACCCAGGCCATGAATCCTCTGATTAATGGGCTTCTAGATCTGCCCAGGGGCCCATTGTGTCTTAATCAGTCCATGGTGCCATGGTAAAAGTCATGTATCACCATGAGACCAATTATTTTACTTCTTAATAACATGGTATAATCTTTAGACCATGATACCGATGGTAATATCATGATAGTGACCAAGAATGATGGAAATGCCATGACACTTTTTTGGAAATACCACGATACCTTTTGTCAAGGGATGCGTGGCACACACATTGTTGACTATGTTCTTCAGGTTTCTTTCTCAATCATTATTTCCCTTGTCAAAATACACACGTTGAGGAAGAATTGTAGCTTAGTAGTTAGTTGCAAGGATACCTGAGCAGCTGCTTTTAGTTACAGCTCATTTTCATGCTTTGTTTTGTACAGAAATGAATTGTAATTATGGCAAAAAAAAATACATCAGGGATAGTTGGACATGTAATTAGACTATTTGTATGCAGCAATTTTCAGAAGTTGATGGTTCAAAACTAAATTAAAGGATCCCTTTCACTCAAGTCCAGTAAGTACATTAGTTGCCTTGGCTTGTCATTATAAACTGCCAGACTAGTGATGCATTTTGGGACTTTTCCTAAGTTGGAAGAGAAGAAACACATCCAACTAACTTTCTAATGGTGGTTTTGTCCAGGTATTATTTTTTACTTTCGTATGATTATTATAAAATGTTTAAAACCATCAATTGAGGGCGGTTAAGTGGCGCAGTGGGCAAGGTGCTCGCCACTAACGCAGGATATGCTGGGTTCAGCTCTCGGCGTTGCTTCCGGCTTGGCTGGTCGTTCATACTAATACAATTGGCAGTATTAGGGGGTGGGAAAGCCGGTGGGTGGGGATCGGACGTTGTGGACAGCGACTCCTACAGGTCGGTTGGTGCGCCTGTACAGCAGAATCAGGAAGTATCGGGGGCAATGTGAGCCTCCCACGCGTTACTCCTCGCCTCTGAGAGATTGCGCTGTACAGGTGAAAAGATGCGACGGCTGCCTCCTCGTGTACTGGAGGGGACACGTGATGCAAGGCTTCGTCCACATTGCAGCCGACCAGTGGGAGGCATGGTCTAGCAACGTTCGAGAGAGGGGAGGGAAGAATTGGATAATACGAAATTGGGATGGGAGAAAAAATTGAAAATGGGGGAGAAAAAAGTAGAAGAAAAAAAGAAAAACATCAATTGCTTGCTTTTAGGCACAGTATACCTTACATCGCCGAGCAGGTACGTGATGAGCAGGGCACACTTTGTGACTTAGTTATGAGTGAAGAAAGCTCCCACATCATCAGCAGTACATTCTGCACAGTGACAGAGCAAATCGGCAAGAAACATACTGTACATAATATCACTGCAGGCAGTGTAAAGCATAACACACTCTCCTCTACCTGTACCAGCCATGGCTGTTGGAGTTTGGCTGTATAAATAAAGTGCTGCAGAGCTGTCATTACTCACCTATCAGCTATTTGTAACATAACATGCCTGGGGCCATCCATCTCCATCACTCAGCACTGTTGAAGAGGCAATCATGTTCGGTGTTAAAAGACTGTTTTACATACATTAAAGGGAGGTGGTGTAGAGGCACGCAGCAGGCATGTTGCAGGGATTATTCCATGGAGAATAGAGACAGCGTTGTTTTAGGAGTAGAGGGATAGTCCACAGGTGATGACATTAGTTTGAACCGCTTTAGCTGTCCTGGCTGGCTCACTATCTATTATCAATCAGCGACTTGGAATACCAGAAGTTAAAGCTCTCAAGTCTTACATTTCGCCATCTCTCACGGGTATAATGGATCAATCTCACATGTTGTCAGCCAAAAGGTTTGGCGAAAAGTGGCTATTGTAACTTTTCACTATGGAATGTTTTTTACATAGATTTACTGTAACTATGTTCTTTTTTTAAAAGGAAATAATGGATCCTTTTTCCCCTTGACTCATCGACCTCGGAGTGATAAACCACACTGGCACATTCCAGTATGGACTGTGGGAGACCGCCCCCCCTCACCAGACATGTGGGGGGTGGGAAGCATCTGGAATGAAACGGAGGGATTTTCCCCCCTTGGCTGTGGAAAAAAGGAGCTCACTCGCCCTCCCTAATAAAAGTATGACATCATCAACATGCGTGCACATTCGTTTTATAACTAGTGATTATGCTGGCGTTGAGGAGTTCTTGCAATGAGATACTGTAGACTCCAGCTTTCTCTCCTATAGCAGACTTCGGTAGAAATGTCAGAAACCTGAATGTAGTACGCCATGGATCAGTGGGTTTGAGCCTGCAGTGCACACAGACTACATTATCTTCACGTTTAAATCATTCATTTCAACTGTTCTCATTCAAAACCATTTACTGCGAAACATCGTATAGGGCCATGTGTCTTGGTGTTAGGAGATCAGTCAAATAGATGAGCAGAATGTGTGTTATTGCAGATGGATGCAGTAGTGCAGCCTGAGGTGTTATTTTTTTATAAACTGCCAGCAAACTTCCCTGTACACGTTCCCAGGAACTTTGAGTTAATTTTGCCCTCCTCCCCCTCAGACCACTGTGAGAAGATATGACTTCATTAGCCAAGTTCCATGAGGCCTGGGCTTTTTTTTTGCATCCGTATGCAGAATTGTTCCCTAGCTTGTGGTCACTAAGGCTTGGGTGAATGAATACTATTTTTGCCGTTACACCAAGGACTCCCGATGGCTGCAGCAATGCTCTGTACACAGGAGAACTTGGAATCAATGGATACAAGCAGAAAAAGCCTGGTATTGATGTGACGATAGGAAATTGTTTTGATTGGTCATGTCAAAGGACATCATACAAAATACACTGTAGGTCACAGAGGGAGAGAAACACTCGATTCGATTTGGAAGTTCTTGGAGAAAAACACAAAAGACGAGAACATTCTGTTCATGGACCTAAAGCCAAACATGATAAGTCAGTTTCCTTTACTTATTGTTGCATGGCTAAACAGACACTTAACCCGTTGAAGGCGCATTACATTACTTTTATTGACAAATACCAGTCATTAACTCTTTGACTGCCACGCTGTTTTTCCATCTGTACTCCCTGGCGCCAGAATTTTATGACCGTTTTCATGATGTTTGCAGACCCATCGTATATTCTATATTATAGCTATGGAGACAATAGTATGGCTAATTTGAAAGGAAATATGTATACTCCAACAGGGAAAAAAACGTTTAGTTCTACATACTGTACGTTCGTTCCTGCGCTATCACATGCTAAAAATGGTCCCGATTCTGCGGGTCCCTTTGCAGAATCGTTTTCTGACGCTGGGATCATTACAAAGGCATGTTTTATAATGGGGTTCGGTAAAATAGACGTTACCTTTGTCAGCAGGTCCACCAAAACCCTGTCCACTCTTGCTCCGAAGTGTCTTGGGTCAGAACAGGAACAATAAATAACGTTAGTTGGCCCTGGCAGTGCCGTTAGCGTTACATCCAAACAGCCTGTTTGAAAATACTAGAATCCAACATAGTCTGGTGAAAACGCACCTTATCATCCATAAGTGTGATCGTTTTGTCCTCTTCATAATCTCCAATAGTTGCCGGTACCAGTTGCCTCTGGAGTGCTCTCCCGGCGGCGACTGCCGGGGAGTGTTGAACAGAATACGTTACCTCCTCGGCCGGTTTGACTATAGTATTCTTATGATTGACCAGAAATGCTGAGTCCAATGTAGTCTGTTGAAAACACACCGTATCATCCATAAGTGTGATAGTTTTGTCCTCTTCATAATAATATCCAATAGTTCGTGATCGCCATTGAAGGTACCTCTCTATCCACTCCTGCTGCCGCTGGAGTGCTCTCAACTCCGGCGGCGACTAATCCTGCCAGCGTGAGTGAGCAAACCGCCCCCCACAGTAAACTAGCCCAGTTCAAAAGGTAGGCGATACTGCCACCTATCGGGATTCAATTGTCATTTCAATTCCAATTCACTCAGAGCTACCAGGATCATATAAAAAGGTCCGGTTGACTCTTTAGTATAATAATAATAGAAAAAACGAATATACTCGTTTTTGGCGCCCAATGAGTTAATGCACATTTCATTCTTTTGGTTGGTAACATACAGTGGTAAGGGTTACTGAGCACAAATAATAGCCAGTGTTCCACATGGAAAACCCAAGGATTTAAGAAGTCTAGCATTTTTTTAGGGAATAAATTAGAACTGTGCCAAGTCTATGAAAAGATTACACACAAATATTCATGTTACACACACACACACACACAGATTAATAGCACCCACATTTTAATCACACACTCTTAACTCTTTAATGGCCATACCCGAGTATAGTCAGGTTATCTCGCCAACGGTTGAGCGCCAAAACCTGAATATACTCGGGTTTTGATCCTTTGATATTTCCCTTTGATCCTTGTTCTATACGGTCAGCCGGAGCCATCTATGTGTCTATGATTCATCTACCTACATTGGAATTGCAATGACGATCGAATATCACCAGGTGGCATATATCGCCTACCTTTTGAACTCTGATAGAAAGGGAACAGGAGAGTCAATGAATGAAATGGACTATCGAGACTCTGAGGGGGAGGAGCTCCTGCAAAGCAATCCCTAGCAGATCTGCTCGCCTCAAAACCTATAGTGTCCCGTAAACACGTGTAATTACATATAAAAAAGTAATCGCGATCGCCGATGGGATCATTGGAATTATTCTTTTTGGAGTACCTCCTGGCTAAGGTAAGGACCCCCTATGTCTATTTTTTACCGAACCTGAAACATGTTTCTGTAACGATCACAGTGGCTTACTTTACCGGACATAAACCAAGCTTTTTCTAACAATCTGATTTTCGGGGTAAGACTACCCCTGCCACCCCCCGCCCCACCTTGAGGAATTTGTGAAGGTACATATGTTCATGTTATATACCTTTTGATTTGGGAGTATTTGGGGTATCAGGGAATCAACCAGAACGATTTGGGCTTATTGCATATAATGCGTCCTATCTCGCGATCTATGGAAAAAGACTGGATTATTCCGGAAATAGGGCGCTGTTTAGCGTGTAGTGTGTAACAAACTACAGTGTGTAGAAATTAGCTGAATAGTCAGTAATGGACTATGAACAATGCCTGTAAAATTAGCCATACTATTGCTAGAATACAACACACGATGGGTCTGCAAACATAGCTAAAAAGGTCATTAACGCTGGCGCCAAACAGTGCATTTACAAACAGTGCAGATGGCGAAAGCTAGTGGCCGTGAATGAACCGGTTCAATAAAACATAGCTGTTATATCACTAATACCTCTCCAAAGTTAATTAACTAAATCTGTTAAATCTGTTGTACACTGGCCCTCCATGTGTTAGCCTTCTTGCCCCAGAGCCCCAGGTGAGACAAACTGATTACCTCAGCCTGACTGATTACCTCCTCTTTTTTTTGCCAATTTAACCCCTCCCTGCCCCAGCTGTCCCACCTCTACGCGGCAGCGCCCCACACTTGCACTTGGACTGTATGTAACCATACAGCAGGTCACTACTTCTTACCTGTAACCATACAGCAGCTCACTGCTTCTTACCTGTAACCATACAGCAGCTCACTGCTTCTTACCTGTAACCATACAGCAGCTCACTGCTTCTTACCTGTAACCATACAGCAGCTCACTGCTTCTTACCTGTAACCATACAGCAGCTCACTGCTTCTTACCTGTAACCATACAGCAGGTCACTGCTTCTTACCTGTAACACCTGTAACCATACAGCAGATCACTGCTTCTTACCTGTAACCATACAGCAGCTCACTGCTTCTTACCTGTAACCATACAGCAGGTCACTCACTGTACCTGTAACCATACAGCAGCTCACTACTTCTTACCTGTAACCATACAGCAGCTCAGTTGGCTTGTTGGTTGGTCAGTCAGTCGGTTGGTCCACAAACATTTCTCCACTCTCTAGCGGCAGGAGGTTTTGCCCTAGGAGGCTGAACTTTGGCATGGAGGTCAAGTGTGTGGGTGTGAAGGTGTGTGTGCATGCCAATTGGCAAAAAGTGGGAGTGGTCTATCAAAATGTGTGCTGGTTTAGTCGCGAGGTAATCTCATAGGCCCACCAATGTCGATGACTATCTTACTCAGTATCCAACATTTGACACCCCTATAATGGTGTGACTCTTTCACGTTCCCATCACAGATTATCCTAGCTGGTCTGACCTGTGACTCAAATCAAATAACATTTATTTGTAAGGCCCGACATCACAATAAATCAGGAACAAAACAAAAACACCATGAAGTCCAAAATTTGTTTATGAATAAATTAATGCAACACTCCCAGAACACGCGAATTTAAGGAAAAACTCACTAAAAACCTAGCAATAGGAAAAAAGCACCACAGGCAATGTGGAGGGGAGAAACCTTAGAAGGGCCATTTAAGGGGGATCTCCCTTCTTAGATGTCAGTGATAGTAGTGTTGCTAGAAAACAGGAGAAACAGTTGGTAAGCATGTACAACATATACGTGTAATGAAACACAAAAAGTACATGCAATAGCAACTGGGGTACATAAGAACATTTTGAAAGATTGAAAATAGAGCTGATGACTGATGCATTTGAGGTATGGGGGCGGCGTAGGGAGGATCGCCTCCTCCTGGCCATCATCACGGGACGTCCACCACTCCGGTCATCACCACGAGACATCCACTCAGAGGGAGACAGAGAGACGGGGACAGGCGTTAGACAGTTTGCGTGTTTGTGATGGGCGGACATAGCAATAGATACATGTAGTAAGCATTATTATGTGAATAGAATAGATACATGTATTAAGCATATATGTGAATAGAATAGAAGTACTTAACCCAGCAATGAACTAGAACAGGCATGGTTTAGAAACTTTAGACGTTGTAGGTCGGACAGAAGACGGTATGAAGCTGATCCATGACCTCAATGGTGCACATAACCAATGTGGGGGTAGAACAGTCACTGCAATATTGGCCATCACCCCGAGACATCCACCACATTGGTCAACACTATGAGACAACCACTCAGAGAGATGGGGGCAGGGGTTATAGAGTTCCCTTGTTTGTAGTGAGTTGGTGCAATAAATACATGTAGTGGGCATATATATGCATACATGGTGACAATAGAATCAAAGTATATAAGAGAATTGTGAAGTAATGGATAGAACTAAGGACTACTGCAAGCGTCTGTAAACAGGATGAGATACAAGACGGTGGCTCAGGGCCATATGCCCCAGGGGGCAGGAGAAACCATTCAGAATAGGGCAAGGCAGAGCAGGTAAGGTTCAACACTGCAGGCCAGACAGAAGGCGGTATGAAGCTGTTCCATGGGACCGGTGGTGCTCATGTCCAGTATGAGGTAGAAGGTCACTGGAATGTCTATATCGATCAATTCACTGAGAGACAGAGACAGACATGGGAGCAGATAACAGACATCCTAACTAAACTAGACAGATTAAGTTAAGGGTCAGTCCCCTGACCTTCTGATCGTAAGGCTGCTTCTCAATCTATTTGGCCACCGCCACCTGGTGTTAGGTCATTGGGTTGAGAGCACATTAGTCTTGTTGTGTATCCTGAAAACGTGTGGGAAATGATTTACTGGTTATGTTTGGTTATCTGAGTGCAACCTCTCAAACTGAAAAAAAAACAACAACTACAATTTGAAAAAGCGCTCTGTTGTAATATGAAGTCCTGACTTTAGGTACCATCACGACCATCTATCATTGTCGAAATCCTTTCTGCACGGCTTGCACCTTGAGTCCTCTGGGGCCTCAAGTGTCAGATTAAGTTGAGGAATATGAGCTCAAGTATTTCTTCATCTCTTCGAGTCAAGTCCGAGCTACCATCAAATGTCAGTGAACTGTGAGACAATCCAGTTGCAAGCCTAGAGGAGATTCGAAGGGCTTTAAGCCTTTAAAAAACCTATCCAGCACTTGCAAACATACAAGTTCAGTCCTGTTCCTTGTGAAAGGCTTTTAGTAGTAGGATAGGATTTGGCTGTAGGATAGGATTTCCCTATAAGGCATAACTGATGTAAACTTTTTCTGAGGCTGTGCATATGGAACACTGTCTAATATTTTAAATAAGTTTGCATGCACTTCTGCTATGCTGTATACAGAATTGGAACCTATCACTGGAATTGCCTAGATTCTAAAAGTTTTAAAGCCTTGCATTCATTATTCAGTAAGGAATACACTTACTGGGTATGTCATTACCCATAAAATAAAGAATGTGAAATACAAAGATAGATACGTCTACCCCTGAGCACACCAGACATCTCACCAAACACTTTGGATGAAAAGTGGAGAGGTAGTCATAATTTTCCAGTCTGTTGTTATGCATGAGCCATACTCCTTCTCAGACTACACCAGGATACTCTGACTAGCCATGCTCTCATCCACAGAGGAAGACCAGAGTTTGGAACAAAACGTTTCACAGGCAAGAGGAGAACTAGCCAGCACCATAACTCTGCCATATATAAAAGGCTATGTACGACAAATTATGTTTTATACAGCCATGATCATTTCTTTCCGATCGGTCTTCTTCTTTTGTTTAAGTAAACATTTACTGGTATTTACCTTTTTTATTTTCAAGAGTTCAAGAGTGGATCTAATAAATCATGCTCATTCAGTTTGGACTGATCTTTCAGTTCTTTCAGCACCTCAGAAAAGATTGGGCCGGGTGAGCGGTGGTCATCATACATGTAAGATAATGTCAAGAGTATTAGGCTTTCTTTGAGACATGAATACAAATGACACAGACACCAACGAGTCCCACAAAACACGTGGTTAGCATTAAAGGGAAATACCACCATTTGAAAAATTCCCATAATGTTCTTCCTGTGCGGACAGCTCAGTCAGTATTTGTGAACACGCGCCACTCACTCCTAAAGCTAGAATCAGAAGGAGAACCCTCTAATGTGATGTCACTGGGATGTAAAATCCGGGTCTGCTCCATAGACGATGAAGGGGGCTCTGACTTCATGAAGCCATACAATGTTTGTGTGATTTCTTACACCGAAAATAGGTTTATATTCTTGTATTGCTAGAAGGTCTGGGCTAGAATTAAAACCTAATTTGGGTGTAAGAGCTCACACAAACATTGTTGGCCTCATAAAGTCAGAGAACATTGTCTGTGGAGCAGCCCCAGATTTTACATCCCAGTTTTGAGGCTTCAGTAAGGATTCTCTCTTTGATTGCTAGCTTTAGTAGAGAGTGGTGCATGTGCAAAAATACTGACTGAACTGTCCTGAGGCACATGGAGAACATATGTGAATTCTTAAAGGTCACATATTTTAGCCATTTTCAACAAGATAATATAATTATGTCACAGAGGTCCCCAAAACATGTCTTTGAAGTTTTTGGCTAAAAAACAAATACCACTCATTATATTATCAGACGGTGCAAACCGTCTGATGCATTCTAGCAGCCTCTATAGCAGGGGTCTCAAACTCAATTTACCTGGGGGCCGCTGGAGGTAGAGTCTGGGCCGCATCAAATATTATATATGATTTTTTTGTGTGTGTGCAAAATCAACTCTGCCTCTCTTTGTTAACTACAACAAGCAATGCTGTTTGTTATTTAAGATGAGGTCGGACTCGGCACTGACAGATTTGTGTTCATTGTGCTGCTTTTATGAAGCCTCAAATGACGGCTTACAATATTTCATGAAAGCAACAGCAGCAAACAGCACTGACAAAGTTGAACAAAGTGCTGTACAAGTCCCACAAGATACAAAAAAAAAAAAAAAGGTATAAAAATGTAAAAAAAAAAAAATTGTACTTTGATGTCAAGTCGGGGGCCGCAAAATATCATCCAGCGGGCCACAATTGGCGAGTTTGAGACCCCTGCTCTATAGCCTACCCCTCTGTGTCAGTCCTGTTCTCGACAGGCTGTTTCTGTCTGTAGCTTTAAATGCAAATGAGCTGCAGCTCCCCAACACCGTGCTCCAGAGCTGCACGTGAACTCTGGCACGCCTGGCTCACGGAATTCACAAATATTGCAGATCAAATATGAGATAAGATCCAGCAATTGCATACTTTGCTTCTACCCTCAAATGTTATAGATAACCACTTGGTGGAAAACAAGAACGTTTGCGGGACAATCGTCATTTTGTATGCATGCTTTTTTTTCACATGCACACACAAGTCACAGATTTGTATATGATCACTGATTGACATATAATAGGGAGAGGCACATCTGAATAGCTTGTTGAATCACATGTTTTCTGACATATAGACAGCCCCGATAAATCGGACTGAGTTTGTTTTTCACAATATGTGACCTTTAAAATGGGTGGTATTCCCCTGTAACTCTCGTTGTCTTCTTAACACTGAACTCGGTGGAAAGTGATGCTCGACCTTCCATTTTCCCTCCTGGAGCCTCTCAACTCCTCTGTCTGGAAAGTAAACAAATGTCTGAGTCCGGCATTCAAAGGCAGGACTTCCATCCCCCCTCTAAGATAGCTGGCCAGTGAGTCATGCTCAGTGGTCCCAACTCCCCTCACATTTTCCACGAGGTGCAAATCATTTCCCTGCAACCGTGTTAAAACCAATTGTACATTTAGTTACATACAGAAGCGTATTGCTGCCACACCAGAAACGGATAAAAAGATCAGTATCACGTTATAACGGTAAACGTTTATTGTTATAACAAGATGTTTTTCACGTTATAACAATATATTTTCACGTTATTACGACATACAAACTTATCACATTATAACAAGAAACCTTTCTTGTTATAACAATATACTATTTATCACCTTATAACGTGAAACGTTTTATGTTAAAACAATAAGTTATCACGTTAAAACATAAATCGTTTCACGTTATAAGGTAATAAATAGTTTATTGTTATAACAAGAAACCTTTCTTGTTATAATGTTATAAGTTTGTGTGTCGTAATAACGTGAAAATATATTGTTATAACGTGAAAAACATCTTGTTATTATAATGTACTGGGGCGACAGTGGCTCAGGAGGTAGAGCAGTCGTCTGACAATCCGGAGGTTCCCAGTTCGATTCCCGCTCCTCCTGGGCAGTGTGTCGATGTGTCCTTGAGCAAGACACTTAACCCCTAATTGCTCCCGATGAGCAGGTTGGCACCTTGCATGGTTGCCTCCGCCGTCGGTGTGTGAATGGGTAATATGTAAGTAACAAATTGTAAAGCGATTTGGATAAAAGCGCTATATAAAAAAGCAGCCATTTACTGATATTTGTTTCTGTTTCTGGTGTGGCAGCAATACGTAACTAAATGCCTGACATGACCATTTTCAGAGATTCATTGTTTGTACATTTCTAGTAGAAAAAAAGAAGACTCAAGATGTTTGTTTGTGTCAATTAAGGAAAGCTACTGTACTAGCATTTAATAGGGAGGGGGTTTCCTTTAACGTCATCTGAATTAAACTTTACACATTGAATTTGGATACAAACTAATATTTTGTATGATGACTTTAATATATTTAGTCTTAACATTAATTAAACAACAAAAGGATTAAGTAAAAGTAAATGTTTCTGTTTCAATGTGATGAATAACTAAAGTTGGACATTTACAAAGGGGTTTTTCAGGGCGGTCAGGTGGCGTAGCGGAGATTGCGTTCGTCACCAACACCGGAGACGCTGGATCCAGCTCCCGGCGTTGTCACCAGCTTGGCTGGCCGTTCACACTAATACAATTGGCAGTATTAGAGGGTGGAAAAGCTGGCGGGGTGGGTCCGGGTCGTTGTAAACAGCAACTCCTACAGTTCGGTCGGGGCGCCTGCTCAGCGCGGATAGGATCTAAGGGGGGTAGTGTGATCCTTCCACACGTTACACCCTCTCAGTGAGAGTCCGCGCTGCCAGGTGAAAAGAAGCGGTTGATTGGCTAGACGTGTGTCGGAGGAAGCACGTGATAGCCTCCACTCTCCCAGACCGACTGTGGGGGGTAAGTGCGCAGCGACCAGGAAGGGGATTGGGAATTGGCATAACGACTCACATTGGGATGGGAGAAAATCGGAGGAAAAAAGGAGGGGGAAAAAGATTAAAAAAAAACAAAAAAACAAAGGGGTTTTTCAAAATGTTCTCTCTATCGTGAGTAAAAAAGAAAAAACTGAAAATGTACAGGACGAAATATGAAGATAACAAAACAAGCCTCTGGAAATGTCTGGCTACTTATGTTAGGAAGCATATCAGATTTGGTGGCAGTACCTATAAGTTAAGGTGAAAGTGTGTTGCTTAAAGCGAATATGTAATTTTAAGAACATTTTGTTCAGTAATTTGGTTGACATTATACAACTCGTACAAAAACGCTCAAATATAATATGTATGTATAATATCATTGTTTTATGAAACTACAGTGTAGATGCAAAATATGATAATATCTAAAAAATTTCCAACCCAGCCAAAATTATAATTGTCATGGTGCCCTGGTGTGCCGCGCTACAGCCTACTGTAAGTCACTTCAATAAAATACAGTATGGTGAGCTAGAGGATAATATTATTTAGTATTGGTGAAGGCTAGCTACAGTATGTTCACCATTGCTCAATATAGTCTGGAAATAATCATCTTAACATTAGATGAACATGATCAATCGACATAATGGGTCTGGCCAGTTTCTTGTGGGTCCCCACATGATTATGATTATGTTATCTACAATATGACATGACATGCACCAGGCCAATGTGTCCCTATATCCACTATATATCTACAGTCGTACAATTTATATTGTAAATAAAGCTGCTTGCTGTCCATACCGGCGCGGCACATCCTCCTCCCGCGTGAGCGAGGAAATCCCTCAGCCAGGTAACCTTCTCTGCTCCCCCTTTGGACGAGCCTGCCTTAAGAATATGACAGTTGACTGGTGTGTTTGGATGTCACTAACGGAGCCTATATTGGTCGCTCCGCTGGGGGGAGGCCCGTCAGGACTTGTTCTGGCAGCGCCATGGGCAATCTACTCCAGAGGCAAGGCCATTCATCACCATTACAGAGGAGGCGCTGGGAGAGAGCAGGGAAACAAGGAGGTCAGTTATTAAGGTCAAAGGTACACAGACCTGGTTTCATGAAATGGAGCTCATAGAGAGAGACTTATCGTGAGATGATTTTGATTTAGATTTTATTACGGATCGCCATTAGCTGGTGGTAGTCTTCCTGGGGTCCACACAAAAAATACATACAAAAACAATTATTGTTGCAAAACAAAATGATTAAAAGTGAGTAATCAACACACAATGCATAATGAAACTAACAATTAAGATGGCTAAAATTACATGCAAGCACAGAAACAGAAAACAAATAAAACAAAACAAAATACTTTACAGTGTTAAATACAATTTATGATTATTTTTAAAAGTGAATCTACTATAAATGCAGCAGAGGTTTTGAGGCAGATTATTCCAAAGAGTTAATGCTCTAGTGCAGTGTTTCCCAAACTATAAGCTGTAGATGTGTTGATTCAGTTGGGCACCACATACTTATGTGAATCTGGGTTTTCTACTCTAGCATACCTGAAAAACAATTACAGAAACAGACTAAATGCTCAGCATGACCTCAGAATAGCACTTTCAAAAACCAAGCCCAGAATAGATCTGCTGGTTGAAAACTTCAACCAGCCACATACCTCTCATTAGATTTCATTGTGCCATATGTGACATTTTATAATTAAATAAATACATTTCATATACATTTGAAATTCATGGTTTGTTGTGTTCTTTATCAGTATAGTTTATAAATGTATGTTATGGCAATTCATTTATTTTTATCTACTTTTTTCTCACCCTTTTTTCTGTATTTTTCTCCCATCCCAATTTAGTCGTTATGCCAATTCCCTTCCCTCCCTTCCTGGCTGTTGCGCGCATTTGCCCCCCACTTGCCGGTCTAGGGAGGGTTGATAGATACTATCCAATCCAATCCAACTTTATTTATAAAGCGCTTTAACAGCCACAGGGGCACAAAGTGCTGTACAGGGGGAGCATATTAAAAACTATTAGCAGCACTAAAAATAGATAAAAAAAAACAAGAGTACCAAAACAGAGATAAAAAACATTAGGTAAATATAGGCAGCAATACAAATTTAAATAGATCAGAGTACTTAAAAAGAAATATTTAAAAGCAAAGGACACAGTAACAAAACGATACAACAACAACACAGTAAGACAATATGATCATAAAATCAACAAGCTACATGGTGTCGAAAGCCCGAGAGAAAAGGTGGGTCTTAAGGAGGCCTTTGAAACGGGGCAGTGATGAGGCCTGCCTAATCTGCAGTGGCAGCTCATTCCACATTTTGGGGGCGACAACGGAGAAAGCACGGTCCCCCCTGAGCTTACGCCTAGTTGTAGGCACTACTAGGAGCAGCTGATACTATCACATGTCCCCTCCGATACATGTGGAGTCAGCCAGCCGCTTCTTTTCACCTGACAGCGAGGACTCTCACTGGGGGAGCGTAACGCGTGGGAGGCTCACACTACTTCCCCCAGTTCCCTTCCTCGCTGAGCAGGCGCCCCGACCGACCTGTAGGAGTCGCTGTTTACAACGACCAGGATACACACCCCCCCGGCGTCCCACCCTCTAACACTGCCAATTGTGTTAGTATGGACGACCGACCAAGCTGGAGGTACCGCTGACAGCTGGATTTGATACCAGTGTCTCTGCATTGTCTTTGTAGGATCGCCGATGCAATACTCCTCTGCGCTTAACCCATCCCCGGCGTCGTCCTTCCCCCCAAGGGCAGCCGGGAGCAGATCCAAGTGCTCCTGTCCGTCTTCATCACGGACGCGACACCTGGGTAACTGGCATCATGGAAACCTGGTCCCCAAGCGGGAATCGAACCCTGGACCTTCTTGCTGTGAGGCGACAGTGTTTTTTATTTATTTTTTTAATCTTTTTATTATAAAAATAATCAGTTTACATTTTATGCATTTTCTATATATATATATACACACTATATTATTTAAATGTATTACTCACATTTCCCAGGCATAGCCCACCCCCTTCTTTTGCGCTTCCCTAAATCAACCAACAAAAACAGAACAAGCCACAAAGAAAACAATGTTATATATACTTATTTCCTATACAACAAATCAAGCATAACCAAAAAACCTCCCCTATCCCACCCAAACAAACCCACAAAAAAAACCTATCCAAAACCAAACTCTACTTTACCTTTTCCAAACTTAACACATTTACCACTGTTAATGAACCATCTCTTAAATATCTCCTTACTCAGCAATTTCTCTGTCAACATAACATCCCTATTCATTAAATTCAAAAAGATTGGCCATACTTCCACCTTTCTCTGCTCAGAAAAAGCAATTTGCCTTCTCAAGACAACCGCATACCTGGCATGACTCAATACATAATTGATGAGATTTCTCTCCTCCTTCTTTCCATCTAATGCACCAAACAAAAAATATCTCTTCCAATCTGTATATTTGATTATTCCCCAGCTCGCCCTCATGCCCTCTTTCAGCTCTGCATGGAAGCCCTGCAGGCCTTCACACTCAATGAACATGTGCATAAAACTTTCATCTTTTAATTTGCACACATCACATGTTCTACTTATCTGTGTATCTATATGATGTAACACTGTTTTTGTATAGACCCTATTCTGTCTTACCATGAAATCATTATGATCACATTCGATATTATTAAACTTTATATTCACATTTTCCCATATTGATCCTCCCACCAACCCCGGAAACACTTTCTCCCACACCTGTTCCAATGCTGGCACCCTTCTTTCTTTTGTTACAAAAAATCTATAAATATCTTTACTCCTCACATTTCCCAAACCCTTCTGCTCATCCCCCTTTCCTACCCTTAATTCTGGAAGACTACAGCTCCTATTCCCTACACACTCTCTCTCTATTATCTCTCTCCATTCCTTCGGCAATCCAGTTTTAATTTTTTCAAAATTTGACACGACAGTTGCAAACCGATATTCATCATCTACCTCGATTACATTGTCATAAATGGCCTGCACCGGGAGAAAACCTGGCACATACTCATATACAAAATCCTTTATCTGTGTCATCCCTGCTCTCAGGAAGATTTTACTATACAATACATTGTTATTGTGGCATA
The DNA here is from genome assembly GCF_963971535.1 of Notolepis coatsorum. Classification (NCBI taxonomy): domain Eukaryota; kingdom Metazoa; phylum Chordata; class Actinopteri; order Aulopiformes; family Paralepididae; genus Notolepis; species Notolepis coatsorum. The sequence continues at coordinate 135,626,363 of NC_140167.1, read as the reverse complement.
TCCTGGGGTTCAGGAATACTGGCTGATTTAAAACCATATCCAGTCCCACACAATCATATACAATGTTAGGCAGGTACTCTGCCCATGCCTGTAGTACCTCCCTATACATCTCCGGTATATTTTCCGTCATTAAAGGCTTAAAGCCCATAAATAAGCTACTGTCACCACACCTACCTACCTTCTCTAGGCTCTCTTTAAAGAAACAATTCCATCCGTATTTGGTCTCATCGTAAATATATTTCTGTACACATTTCAATCTTACAGTTTTCTTCCTTACCTTTATGTCTATTAAATTCAAACCACCCTCATTACACTTACCTATTAAGACTTTGTGGGCGATTTTTGGTGACTTCCCCCACCACAGAAAATCCGCCACAACCCTATTAATCTCATTTTCTATTGCCTCTGGCATATCCAAGGCACCTAACACATATGTCAGTTTAGACATCAATAAGCTATTTATCACCACAACCTTACCCTTCAATTTTAGTGTGCGTTGTTTCCAAAATTGGAGCACCTGTTTAATCTTATTAATTATACCTACCTACGTTAAATCCCTCTCCTCTTTCTCCTCTATCCCTATCCACACACCCAATATCTTTATGTGCCCCTCTGCTTTTTTCAGCGGAACCACACAATCACTCATTTTTACTTTACCTACACACAATAACTCAGTCTTATCAACATTAATTTTGGCTCCAGATGCCTTACCATATACCTCTAAGCACTCCATAATTCTATTTATGCTCTCCATGTCTCTCACCGTAAAGGTAGTGTCGTCCGCATATTGGTGGATCAAACTCTGCTCCCCGTAGGGTATTCCTATTCCAATTATTTACTTTTTACTTTTTATGTATGTGGCCATAGGCTCTGCGGAAATCGCATAGAGCAAAGCTGAAAGAGGACACCCTTGCCTAACAGACCGCTCCACCCTAAACACATCTGTAATACACCCGTTACATTTCACACAGCTTTTTGCATCTTTATACAAAACACGTACCCAGTTGACCATCCTCTCCCCAAAACCAAAAACCTCCATGACCCTGATTAGGAAAAAATGCTCAACCCGGTCAAAAGCCTTGTTAAAGTCCACACTGAGTACTGCACAATCATCATTATTATAATTTACATAATTAACTACATCCTTAATCGTTCTTACAGTTTCTGTGATGTCCCTACCCGGAACACTGTAGGCCTGGGTTGGCGCCACTATGCTCCCAATTACTTTCTTGACCCTGTTGGCCAGAATTTTGGTAAGCACCTTATAATCAGAATTCAACAAACTTATAGGCCTATATCCTTCTAACTTTGTTTTACACCCTTTGTTTTTAAATAAAATTGTCAAGACACCAGTGGTCATTGCTTCATTACACTCACCATTCCTCTCTATTTCTCTGTACACTTTCAACAAAATAGGTGCTAGCAGACCAACAAAAGCCCTGTAAAATTCTCCTGACAAACCATCAAGCACAGGACTTTTGTTAGTCTGCAAGCCCTGAATCGCTTCCCTCACTTCTTTTTCAGTGATTTCACCATCACACATCACTCTATCCCCTTCATCTAATCTCATTTTCACAGTTTCCAGTACATTGTTTACACATTCAAAATCCACTCCTTCACTCTTATACAATTTTTTATAAAAAGATTCCACTGTATCCAATATTCCAACTAAGTCATTCACTTTTTCCCCTTTTTCGTTTTCTAGCTCTCTTGTGTATGTCCTTCTCTGTTTACTTTTTTCTAGGCCTAGAATAAACGAGGTGCTCCTTTCTCCTTCAAGGGCATATTTCGCCTTGCTCCTCATTATTGCTCCCATGCACTTTCTTCTTTCATTCTCTGCCCACTTTGCCTCTAGCTCTGTATACTTCTCTGCACTGTGTTCTGGATTTTCTTTTAATTTTTCCTCTTCTTCCGCTAGCAACCCTTTTAATTCCCATTCTTCTCTTTTGTTATTATAATTTCTGGCCTTTGTATATCTTATACTTGTCTTTTTTACATTCATTTTAACTTGTTCCCACCACATTTTCATTAAACATTGGGTTTTCCATTTCAGCTTTCACATACCCATATATCTTTTTTTGATATTTCTCCTCACTCAGTACACTTGTATTTAAACACCACACACCCCCACCTCTCCCTTGTATTTCTATTCCTAAATCAAAACACACAGCCGCATGGTCACTCACATTTTTTTACTTCTGTTCTATATTATTAATGTAATTCCGTATTTCCCGTTTAACCAGACATAGATCAATCCGGCTTTGCCTTAAGCAGCCCGCCACTACTTGTTTCCTTGTAAACCCTCTTTTCCCAGAATTCTCCTCTCTCCACATATCCACTAGATCCACACCAGACATTATTTCTGTTAGTGTATTTCTAGCTGTGTCACACTTGAAAATCTTGCTCGTAGTATCTAACCTACTTCGCAAAGTGTTAAAGTCACCGACAAACAAACAATTCCCCTTCATGTGCACCTTTAGCCCTTCAAAAAAAAACTTCCTAATTTTCTCTACATTGGGCGCATATATATTCCCTAATCTAAACAAAACTCCCTGATGTTCAAATTCTAATATAATCACCCTCCCTTCTGCGTCCTCATATATTACCTTTATATTTTCCACTGTCTTTTTTAAATAATACTGCTACACCACATGATCGCTCTGTACCATGATTTACATAATACATCAGTCCATTTTCTTTTCACATCATTCATTATATTTTCCGTCCACCACGTTTCCTGCAGCATCACTATATCTGTATTAAAAGTCGATATCACCTGCTCAATTTTAGTTTTGTTCCTCAGTCCATTCACATTAAGCGATGTTACAGTGATGGCAGCGCACATGACGAAAAATATATTGATTATCCTATATATCATACCTTATCATACCTTCTGAATACACCTCCCTTTAGCACCTCTCTCCTCTCTTGATTTTCTTTTCAGTAGGTTGATAGCAGATGGGCTGGTGTCCATCTCCTCAGAGTCCTCTGATGCAGCCCCCACCTCTTCCCCGGTCCCTGGCAACCCCTCTGAGCCTCCTATAGACCCTTCCCTCTTTTTCCTCTCCTACGCGCATGTAGACGTTCCCTCTGCCGCGTCCCTTTCGCCGCGCGCCTCCAGATGCGCTCTGCCGCCTCCTCGCCCTCCAGCGCTGCCTCCCCGTGTCCGCGGCCCAGACCCAGTAGCTCTTGTTTCGCCTGTAGATGCTCCGGATCCCAGCTGTCTCTCCATGGACTTCAGTAGACCCAAATCAAAACCATCTATGTTTTCATTTAGGCCTGCGGTGTCCTCTCTCCCTCTCTGCCGCGCTGTCAGCTCCTTCTCCTCGTCATCTGCGTGCTGTGTGCTCAGGCCGTCACTCTCCTGTTCACTCTGACGCGCACTCAGCTCTGCGCTCTCCCCTATCGCCATCTCCACTTGATCTCCATCTGGGGTCTGCGTGATCTCCTCCTCTTCCTCATCCTCCTCCGCTTCATCATCTCCTTCGTCTTCTTCGTCTTCTTCCTCTCCTTCGTCTTCATCATCTGCTTCTGCCTCACCCTCGTCCTCTCCACCTGTTTTCTCCGTCTCAGTGGCTTCTCCTCCGTCGTTTCCACTCTTCTTGGCAGCCCCACCGGTCTCACCTCTCGTACCCTGCTCCTCGTAGCGCTTCCAGGGCGTGCATGTACACTGCTCGTACTTTTCATCACATCCCCTGCACTTTCGTTCAGTGTCACACTCTCGAGCGTAGTGACCTTGCTGGGCACATTTGTGACATTTGAAGTCCGGGCAATCTCTCAGGACATGACCAGGCTGAAGACACAGCCTACAAACTCGCACCTGCCTATTATGGATCACTCGAAAATGTTCCATCCCCTGTTGAGTCTCAAACCGGGTCGAATACGGCAGGGATTTGACATACTCAGTGAACTTCACTTTTACGAACCTTGTGCCGTCTATAATGTCCGTTCCAGGCCACGTCCTTCTCTTGATCTGCGTTACCGCCGCCACTACCCATAGCTTCAGTTTCTCGAGAATGTCCTCATCCGTTATGTATAAAGGCAGACCCAAAAAAGAGACGACAACCTCATCGTTCGACAGTTCTGTTGCCATTATTCTACTGTCCTTGATTTTAAATCCGTCCATTAGTTTCTCCTTCACCTTCTCATCCATCAACATGATTTCATACTTCTTGGGCGTCTTGTATCGACATCCAATGACAGTTCCACACTCCGACTTTATCGCCCTCAAAAGCTCCATCATTGTGACTCTATCAGGCCCCTCAATGTCCACCTCAACTGTTAATCTTAACTCATATTTTCGTTCATTCATTTCATCTGTCTGTCTCGGAATCCGCCCACCGTTCGAAATGTTTGTTGCCATGATTTCCCGTCCGAGCCTCGAGACAAACGTCAATTTCCCCCAAACAGCTAAAAGCCGTTGGGGGAAACTACACTATACAAAAAACAATATAACACTCTACTACTTACTCTATACTCACTTTAACCAACTATCTCACTATCAAACTCAAAGCTTCCGCGCGCTGTCAAATTCAAACCGACCTGTCAAAAAGAGGGCGTGTTCTAGGCGACAGTGTTAACCACTACACCACCATGCCGCCTGTGTTTCTCCTGTGTTTCTCCTGTGTTTCTCCTGTGTTTCTCCTACTCTGTGTCTGTCTCAGCCTTCTTACTGTCTCAAGGGTAGTGGACTGCACATTCTCCTTAACACTTTGAGTGCCACGCCGGGTTTTCCTTTTTACCGCCTGAATGCCACCATCGGCGCCAATGTTAACGTTAATATCGCCTAATCTATGTTTTAAATTATGGCTATGTGTCTAATCTGCCCATCGCATTATCAAAGACTATTTTCCAGTCAGTGCTGTCAAGGCAGATTGTTTTTTTATCGCGTCATTTCCGTTTCAGAGCATTTAGAAGAGCACCCGTTTTGAGATAAAAAACAGCCCATTCTGGACCATTCTATGAAAATCGTCTTTTACTGGAATATTCCACAACGTTGATATTCGTCTGCCTTTTTATGAATCGTTTTCAAATAAACGCTAGATGATCAATATTATACGTGCACGCAAGCACATTCGGGCCGCGCACGGATAATCGCCGCGTTGATTTCCTCTTGGTTTTTTACAGTGAAACCGAAAGAGCCCATTTCACAAAACAGTTTATAACTTCATCAAAATTAGTCAGATTAGCCTAACACTGATAACATAGAGTCCTTACCTGACATCAGATGGTATCCAACTGGTATATTCCAATTCCTGATCACCATTCGAAAAAATTGATAAGTGTATAGATCCAACGCGATACAGTAGAACTCCATGATCAGCGGGGCTCCGAGGCTCCAGAATGAACTGTGGTAACCCCGGCTGGATCAGTGGACTGGAAAATGTGGAGTACCGGATTTTTTTCCCCATCCATTTTCATTGAGTCCATTCCAAAATCCCTTATGTCATCTGAAAGACGATAGGGGGCGCTTTTTTCCACATATGATCTCCGGCGGAGCTTGTGTATACTCGGGTAGGCTCGCGTGATGCAATATGATTTCAGATCGCTAAAAATAAAAAAAAAAAAAAATCCGAGAAATCTTGTGAGTGGCTTTCAACCACATAAAAATAAACCCGAGATATCTCGTGTGTGGCAGTTAAAGTGTTAAAAATAAATAAATAAAAGCATATGTGTATGGACGAGCGTATTAGGGCTTTTGTTTTAAAAAACTCAGAAGCTCTCTAAGATCAAAGTCTGATTTAACGTCATAAATTTGTAAGAAAAAAGTCTTAAATTATCTTTGATTGATTGAAAACTTTATTAACAGATTGCAGAATGGGTACAGTACAGTACAGCTCAATACATACAATTGTTAAGGGGATGCAGACCAGAGAAAGACTTTCGTCTTGTTTACATCAGGGTCCCCCATTTTCAATTCATCATAACATATATGACACACGTGACATACAGATAGACAGTACTGCTACATCTATACATTTATGGCATACCAGATTTGCAAATACAGTACTGTTTGTGATACAAAAAGTGTCCAGAAAAGTGTGTACCGGTATATACATTTGACGTAGAAACTGTACATTGGAGGAGGTTGGGTAGGTGGGGTTTGGGGGGGGGTGGGGGCAGGCTGTACATTGGAGGTGGGTGGGTGGGGGGGGGGGGGGGGGGTTGGGTAGGGGGTGGGTGGGGGACACTGTACACTGTACATTGGAATACTGACAAAGCCATACTTGGTAATTTACGGTACAACTGGGTTAGGACATTTGTGGGGGCCAGTTTCGAATTGCAGTCTCCCGTAGGTGTTCTTTGAGAGTGTTTTTGAAAGTGGGTAGTGATTCACATTCCTTTACAGCTTTGGGTAGAGCGTTCCACATTGATGTGGCATAATTGCAAAATGTGTTTAGTCCGTTGTTTGAGCCGAATCTGGGTTTAACATGATTTGTGGAGCTCCCTCTGGTGTTGTGATCGTAGTATTCACTGACCTTTGGGAAGTATTTTGACATGTACATGGGTACCTTGGTCATGTAGTGTATCTTGTAGACCAGGCCCATTGCAAGTTGCTGTACTCTGTCATCTACTCTAAGCCATCCTAGGTTGTCAAAGTGGGCAGGGGTGAGGTGGGTTCTAGGAGTCAGGTCAAGCAGTAGTCTGACTAGTTTGTTTTGAAATGTAATTTGGTCATTTGGTTTTTAGTGCCTTTGAGGTGCTTTGGTACCATGAGGTGCAAGCATAGTCGTAGTACCCTTGAATGAGTGCTCCTGCCAGAGTCTTCAGGGTATTCTTGTTTACCAGAGAGGAGATCCGGTACAAGAATCGAGTTCGTTGGTTGACTTTTTTTTATTACATTGGATGCCATTTTGTCACAGGAAAGATTAGCCTCTAGGATGGAACCCAGGTAGGTAATTTAATATTTCCTTGTGACAATATTGTCACCCACTGTAACTGAGAAGCCGTCGGTCTTGCTGAGTTTGTTATTTGAACCGAAGAGAATGGACTCTGTTTTGCCCATGTGTAATGATAGTTTGTTATCGGCGAGCCATATGCAGATTTTGCCTAGTTCCGAGCTGAGGGTTTTTTCAACCTGTAACTTGTTCTTGTCAGAGACCAGCAGGGCTGAGTCGTCCGCAAACAGGAACAAGTTGCAGTCACAAGCAGACGACATGTAATTTGCATAAATTAGGAACAGTAGCGGTCCTAGTATGCTTCCTTGTGGAACACCACCACAGCTCACTGGGAGGGGGGAGATAGGGTACCGTTTACCTCCACCATCTGTTCTCTCCCCTCCAGGTAGGATTGTATCCAGCTCACTGATAGACTATCAAAACCAATCGCTTTTAGAGATTAAATTCAGACATTTACGAATAGAAAACGTCAGAGATTCTCTGAGATTAAAGTCATAAATCTGCAAGAAGAAAATACTTAAATTCTCTGAGATTAAAGTCAGAAATGTACGGAAAAGGCTTGCTTAAGGTTCCATGGGTCTGACGTGTCAGGCTAAGGCAGTGTTTCTCAAAGTGGGGGGCGCGCCCCCCAGGGGGGGCGCAGAGGCATGACAGGGGGGGCCTTGATATTTATCTAAAAAAAAAAAAAGAAAAAAAAAAATTATTCCAGAAAATTATCACTAAAGTTAAGAGGAGGGAAGAGTGAAGACAGCCCCGGCGGGGTACATGGGAACGGCGCCCCAAACATTGTAGCATTAGCCATAGACGCCTGCGCAATAGAGCAGACGATGCACGTGCTCTCCCACTATTGAACTTGGGGGAGCAAGGATATGATCTTGCTCCACCACTTTTTGATCATATGAAAATTAATAATACGCAATGACACTTAATAACACGTTTTTAAGTTTCCAAAGAATAATAATAGCCTCATTAAAATACTATTGTTGCTTCGGTTGTTTTCAGCGTTTTATGTGCATAATCTGTTATTTAGTTGGAAATGTTCGTTGAAATAAGTAGATTTTTCGTTTTTGTTTATTTATTAAGTTAATATAAAACCATATAGTCACATTTTAGAATACAATAGAATAGAATTTTAGAATACAATTTTTTTTTTTTTTTACTCATCTCGCGGCCCACCCGTGGCTGCTCGCGGCCCACCTTTGGGTCGCGACCCCGAGTTTGGGAACCACTGATCTATGGCAACGCCGTCCGGTGAGAGGGGTGGACGTTGTCTGTCAATTTTTTCCCTCAATGGAGGCCTATGTCCGTTAGGGACAGGTGGTCTCCCACATCATGGGCCTTACCCCGCCTACGTGCAAGTCACGAGGGTGGTGGGTTTGGTAGAAGGCATGAAGGAGGGCGTGCCTCGGCTTGATAGGCCGATGGCGGCGCTCCTTTGTCCTGAGGTGGTGTGGGAGCCGTTACGGAAGCCGGTTCCCCAAGGGAAATCGGCGAGGCGGTTGGCTTTTTGGAGTGACCAGTCATTTATCTCCGCGACGCAATCTCTGGCTGCCACTTCTAACATCGCGCAGCTGGCGAGATTCATGTCCGGGATACTGACGGGCGGTACGGAGCTGATTTGCAACATGATCAGCTCGCCCAGTCGGCAGGAGCCATCCTGCATCTGATCCAGCCGCAGGCCATAGCCGCTGGGAAAGTACGTGCCCTGGCCACTCTAATCCAGCGCCACCTTTGGCTGGAGCAGGCGCGTGTGCCGGAGAAGAAGAGGACTCCACTTCTGACGGCACCCCTCTCCGATGCTGGACTTTTCGGGTCGGCACTGCAATTGATGACCTCAACCTGCAGGGAGATGCAGGAGGAGCGTTCCGTGCTCCAGCCTCATTTCCCCCCGCCCGATGTAGCCGGTGGAGTCAGACGGCAGGCTCGTCGTCGGGGTTCCGCCGCCGTAGCTGCCGCTGCTACCACCGCCACTGCTGGACCTTCGGCAAAGAAGGCCAGGAGGAGAGAGGGCGCCTCCGCCACTGCAGCCGGCCCATCTACGCCCGGAGGTGACGGTAGGGATCGTCGTGACCAGCTTCCGATCGTTTACCGTCCCTCCGGGGCTCCCCGGGGTGACAAGTCCCGAGCGGCTCGTGGCAGGCGTCGCTGAAAAAGAGTTGACTTTTTCCCTCTGTGGTCCCCCCCTGTTCCCTTCCCGGCCCAAATATGATTTGTTTAGAAAATAAACAGTCCCTCCTAATAGGAGGGACTGTATTTTTTGTTACAAACTGTTGTGTTTATTCACCAAACATATGATGGGGATACGACATGTGAATCTTTCGCTAGTATGGGTTTGATAGGAGGGCTAGACGCTACATTCATGTTAGAGCTTAAGCAAGGCCTGCAGCTTACACTCGGTTGAAAAAGGTTTTTTTCTGCCTCGACCTGAATCTTCACATAAAGGTAGAGGTTAATTGTGTGCTCTGTTGCTTAAACAGTGATATTGAGCCGCAACACTATTGTGTTGGTCTGCAGTAATGCTCGTATGAAAAAGTACCACGGCTCATGCCGCTCTCTCTCTCTATCAGATTTTCTGTGTCTTACAACATGGATATGGGTGTCGGGTTCACACACACATAACTTGGCCTTGTTATAAACCCTGTTCACAGATGTGTCTGTGGCTAGCGTGCATTGAATTAGCTTTGCGCTGTTCATTAGCATATTGGCTACTTAAGGTATCATATGGCTGTTTTTTGTTGTCGTATGCAAGGGTTGGGCTTGCGAGGGGGTACCGGATAAACCCCTCCTTCCCTCTTCTGATTGGTCAGGGGGTTTATTGGACTCTCTTTTCATTCGGTCAGGGCCAAGCTGTTAGGCAGCTTGGCACGGGGGGGGGGGGGGAGGGTTTCCCTGACTCCGCACCTATCACAGGCGGTTGAGTCCTGGGTTTCCCCCCGTCATAGCAAACGTCACTAGGCACGTTTCTATTGGATGACGGCTTCCATGAGTTTTTTCAGACCCGTATGTAGGGTCTGTTATTGTCAAGTTGTCGGGGCAGAGCGTAGGAACTTACTGTTCTACTACGCTCGATATACGTGTGACTTGAGTCTGTTGGTCACATGACTCAATGTTACCGTGACTTTTCAATCTATGGCTCACGTGGGAAGTCTCTCTGAGGATTCCCGTCTCCTCTCTGTGGTGAGGGTGGCGGGATGTAAGAATGTAAACAATTTTTACCCTCGGCCGCGTCACGTGGGATTCATGTCAGTCTGTGTTTCTTTCTTTTTAATAATAAAAAGAGTGAAGAATATGAAGCATGACAAACTTCTTGTCGTTCTCCCAGGCGACTTGAAGGACCAATGTCTGGTGTCTGGTTAGACTATCCATTGATGTGTTGGGTCTCGACGCGTACATAGTGCTGGCTCGGGGTGTTTCTGATAAGAATCATGCAGGAGGCTAGTACTCCTTGGTTGCTCGTTATTAAAACAGCATTTTTATAGGGCAACTGGGATGGGGGATTTTTTTCCTCTTCCGAGCGCCTGTTACTGGGTCTCGACAGATTCTCGTTCATATCTGGGGGATGTTAACGGAATAGATCAGAACATAGGTAGAGGGGTCTCACGCCCTTGGGGTGGGCCACTAAACGCGGTACAAATGGGACCGTCTGGGTGGCGCCCTCTTTTCATGTTTAGATCGACACGCATACCTACCTCCTCTCCTGGAGTGGGCATGTCGGCGTGGTTAGGGCACGGGACTGGTTCTGGTCGCGCTGGTCCAGGTCAGTTAACCCGTTGTCCGCCGGGGACGTAGATCTGCTGTTCTGGTACCCTGAGGGACTTGTGCTTTTTTGGGGGGAAAAAATGCCGGGTCGGCCCGGGTGTCACGGGGTTAGGCGTTATGGAGACCCTTTGTTGGGTACATGTTGTACTCTGCACTATCATAAAGGGGCTGGTTCTCCATTCTTTCGCTCCTCTCTCACGCATGGCGAAGAGGGGGCTGTAGGGGTGGTCTTCTGGACCTCCTCTGGTAACCCTGTGTGCTTCCCGAGCCGCCGGGCCCGGTCCGAAGTAATGTTTCGTTGAACCGTAGGCCTGGAATAACCCTTTTTGGAAATTGAAACACTTGTACTGCGGTATAGCTGGTGTATACCCGCAGGTGTGTTTTGGAGTTTTTTCTTGAGGGGTTATAGGAACAACCACCGTATGTGGTACCAAGAGGGTGGTTGATTCCCTGGTGTGTTGGAGCAGAGTCGACTCCCGGGTTACCCGGTTGAGTGTGCCCCTGCATGTTCATGACGTCTGCCAATCGTGTCAGCCTTCTCTGCCTCGACCCCTCTGGGTGGGTTTTTTTTTGATGGAGGCTTTGTCATGGTGGGCAACAATGCCAGCATACGCCCCTTCCGCCGGGGTGCTGTTTTCAGTTGACCCCTTTGGCGCCTGTCTCGTCCACAGTGCTCCAGGCTCGGGTCTAAAGCCTGCTGCCTGGTTTCCCCGGTGCGCTGCCTGCTTTCATTATGGTTAACCTTTTGAGTGCTTCAAAGTTACGGCCATGCTGACTGCCTGTGTTGCAGGGTCAGTGTGCCAGGCGGCACACTAGTGGGGGGAAGGGCCCGCTCTTGGAGGGGCCCTGTCCGAATACGCTGGCGATGTGGGGGGCGGTGTCACTAAGTGACCGCCTGGTGAGGTCTTGATGTTTGGCGTCATTGACCTCTCCGGGCCCCCTTTTTCCAGGGGATCCAGTCCCTTCAGGGGGTCTGGGTCTTCCGTCGCGCTCTGCTGCTACGGCCTTGCCACGGGGTTGAGTTTGCTCTTGACCCCGTGATTTTGGGGGCAGTAACGAGGGTTGTTCCTTCCGTTCGTTCCCTGGTGGCATGCGGGTTGTGCGTGTGCGTAGTTGTGGGGTCAAGCCACGGTCTGCTCACCCTGTGCGTTGAGTTGCTCGAGTTCCTCTTCGCACGATCGGATCCATCTCCCTCCCGTCCTCCAATAGGGAGGGTATCCCTCCATTAGGGAGGGTCGGGGGGCTCGATCCTCTCCGGTCTGATGGTTGTGGGGGGCCTCAGCGGGGTACATTTGTCGAGCTTCTGGCTTCCGCTCAGCTCCTGTTTTGCAGAATGACGCTGAGCGGAAACTAGTATGAAATAGAACGTAAGGTTATGTATATAACCAAGTTCTATGAATACTGGTGACGCTCAGCGTCAGAACGCCACTACGGCCCTTGACCTTTGGTAAGGAGGCGAGTAGGTGACCACACACCTGCTTATGAAGGTAAGCGGATAGGGGTGTGGCCAGACAGATGTCGGTATGTAAAGGTACATTGTGGAGTTTTTTATTCAGTGCTGGGCTGCAGATCAGAGTCAGAGTCAACGCTAATGTTGTCTTGATTATTGTTCATACAGGAACAGAGGTGCGAAACATGGCAGATGAAGACCAACAACAACCTAACCTGGTACTCCCTGGACGACTTTTAAAAAGGTGACACCACCTAGGTCAGGGGTGGCCAACCCGCGGCTCGCGAGCCGCATGCGGCTCTTTGCCCGTCAATGTGCGGCTCTTCCATCCATAAAAAAAATAAAAAAATACATTTTTTTTAACTTTTTTTATTATTTTTTTTTTTTTACTTTTTTTTTTTATGTCACTCATTCCATAAGGACGTAGAATAAACATTTACAATTTTTTTTAAATGGTCCATTTGCATGTTCTTGGTATCTGAATCTAGGGACATATATGGATCAGTGTCAGAAATAGTGTGTCTGTTATAGGCTTGAGTAAATTGTAATGAACCAAAGGAGAATATCAATTCTATTTAAATTTTTTTTTATCTTTGACTGTGAATGCTAAAATTTACCAGACCTGAAAAATCTAAACAAATGAATAAAGGGAAGATGATTAAACAGAAGGTTATACACTACTGAATTCTGCCATCTTTTTTTATAATGTAAATTTCTCCACCATTTTTCATCATATTGCAACACCGTTTTTTGCAAGACGTTCACAGAAAGGTAGAGAAACTAACTGCGTTCTGTTTTATGGCAATAACGTTCAGGTTTGTGGGAGATAATCCCAAAAAATAAGAGAAATAAAAAAGTTAATCCAGAAGTCAGATGATTGACAGGGGCTGGTGTGAGCTGGGTAGGGTAGTTTTTCGAAATTTGAAAGCCCTGAGTCTCTTCCTTCAAAAGACTACACTCACTTTTGGATGTGCCACTTCCTCCTGTCAATATGCGCCGGTTTCCGACTCAATGCCCTGAGATTTCTATAATCTTATATTTCACTAATAACAGTTAAAATAATTGGTAAACAAACGTAATGCTGAAAATATACACTTTTACTGTATATCTCGGGCTTAAGAGGTTAACCCTGTGAGGCCCAAATTAAAAAGACATTAGCAACTTCAGAGGCCAGAGGGTGGGACATATAAACACATTTACTATCAAATAGCATTGTGAGGCTGAACAACAGGACCAATTGACTATACATGTGCTTAAAGGGGAACTATCTTATAAATGGCCTTTTTCAGTGTTTACCATTGTTTCTTAGCTATGTGGACTTATATTAATAGGATCTATGTCTCTAATTTTGGCGCATTCTTCCAATTCTCCTCTCACAATATTCACCCTCACTGAACTGAGTCATCTGAAAATGTGCATATCTGTGATGTCAGAGATTTCTCAGCTGCATAATAATGTGGCAGTTGATGTGGCAGTTGGCACCAGGCCACACAGTGGTTGGAGCCCAGCCTCAAAAACGGCTTAAGATCTTGAGGTAGAAAAATGCGGTTTTTGAGTACTTGATTAGAAATACAAAACAATGCATTTTTTTTGGAAAATAACCTAGGTGTTCCATAGACTCACAGGAATTGTGTAAAAGTGCCCAAATAGTGAAAGAAATAGTAAAATAGTTCCCCTTTAACATTTTTTAAATAAACATTCTTTTTTTAAATGGCTAAAAGTGATTTTGTAATTTTGCAACCGTGGGTCTCACAGGGTACTTTTAACCCTGTGAGGCCCAAATAAAAAAGACATTAGCAACTTCAGAGGCCAGAGGGTGAGACCTACAGTATAAACACATGAAGGGTGCCGTGACTGAAAAAAAAGTTGAGAAACGCTGGTATATGGTGTGGCTCTTTGTGGTACCACAGTAATTTGTGTGGCTCTTAGTCTCTGACTGGTTGGCCACCCCTGACATAGGTCATATTTAGTAGACCCTGGTGGGTCCTCAACTAAACCAACTGTGACACTGCAAATCAACAGACTTATGCCCCAAGAATAAAGCCCCCCCCCCCCCCCCAGCCACACACACACTCTTCTACCCAGTATTACCCCCTTGTGAAGAGTAGGAGAGAAGGACCTTGGTCAGGGGGACAGGTGGTTGTTAGATGTATTACAACACCTTTAAACCCCCAAGCAAGCTGAGTTTATGTGTTAACATCCACAAATTGGTGCTGACAGTGGCGCTGTTGTTTCTAGCAATTCTGGATCTACCCGTTCAACACTGTGGTTTGCTATTTCATTTATTACAAGCCAAGTCTACATGAATGTTATTTGAATGACTTATAATTAGTACAGTGTTTCTTGATATGTCTATGTATGTAAGCACTGGGGCTGTTTTTTTTTTGGTTTGTTGTTGAAAATGTTTGTTCTTGATTTTAGATGCTCTTTATGGGTTTTATTATTTGGCTTAAACAGATAAGCAGAGACTGTGAAATGGCATGTTGGGAGAAGGGGAAATCCATCAGAGCTTTGGCAGTAGGAGTTGCTTCATGTGTGGAACTGTTTGTGAAGGCGGAGGCTTATGTGTCTGCTGTGGGAGGTTTGTTACAAGCAGGAGATATCACAGGGGAGAGCTCCTCTGTAGGAAGTCAGCACGTGGTGTACAATACCACCGGGAGTTCTTAAACGGCCAACTGCCAACCTGATCCAGGCTTCCAGAAGAATGATAGTCCCGTTTCCACAGCAACAGAATGATGATCTCATGTGACAAAATGTTCAGCCACGCTTAGTGAAGATCAACATGCCGTCTTCTTCATCACTTATGGTTGTTACAGTTTTAACGCAGAGGAACCAGACAAATGCTCCTACTCATACGATGGCACAGCTTTATGAAATATGAGCAGAATCAAGAGAGTAAAAAAAGATGCCGATCCCCCAGTCTCCACTCAGCCATTCGACAGCATCATATGTGTACATGCCTCATTTTACAATGGGCTACATGTGCGTTCCGTCTGCTTACACATTCTCCCTGTTCAATGTAATAGCTTAGTTTACAAGGGAGCAACACGATTCAGAAGAATTCTAACTTGTGTTTTTAAAATGTGTGCTCTGAAAGGACAAATATATTCAAAAAAGTTTTAAGACAGTGCCATTTGTTTCTAGAGATTTCTAGAAACAATTTCAGTTGGACTGGAGCAAGTGAAATTATCTCTTTATCTAAGATTTATTTCACTTTCTTCTTTGCAGAGCGGACAGCTGCAGAGACCGAGAGGAGTACTACTTTGTGTGTGAGCTCTGGCTGGAGAAATTGTTTACTGCAAGATTTTGGCAGGCGTCGCCTTGGAGACTTAGACCCTACTAATTATTTCCATTCTCCGTTCAGGTCCCAAGATGGGGCTTGTTGGGCCCCTACCCACTCTTTTAACATGCGATCCATGTGAACCCATCATGCCTGGAAAAACAGAAAAGGATGTGCAGCCGTTACATGGACCATTATCTGCATCTGACTGTGTTTCCTTCTAGAAGCAACACATGTCAAAACAGGGTCAAAAGCTAAAGGTTTAACATGAATGTTTAGATATGGTGGATATCAATGATAGTAATGTTTTTACAATCACTTTTTTACAATAATAGCATAGGTATCTTTGTCAATAACACAAAGCCAGTTATCAAGTATACTTGGGTGTTGATAAACACCTGGTATTCATCATGTTTCAAGCATGTGAGACATAGTCTAAGTCAGGGGTGTACGTTTGATTTGAGCTTTGGTAGTGACACCAAATTTCAGCATAAATACTGAAAGTCCAGGTTGTTGATTGGATATAGCAGATAATCGGGTAGCTTGCTGATAGGTCCTTGATGCAGCTGTCAACCTACACTTTTGCAACAGATAAAAAGGCTCCATTTTATCTGCAATGTTGTGAATTATAATACTAAAACTACAGTTTTCACTCGAAAATTATTTTCGTAGCGACAATTCATGTTTCCGTGGCTTTGATAGAGACATGTGCCTAGTGTCCCTATATAAAACTATGCCTATGGCCTAAGTAAAGATCTGGCTTGGATAAAACAAAAATGTGTAGATTTGCTATAGTGGTTTGGATAGAATTGTGGTGATATTGTGAACGCTAGATGTTGGTTAATGTTTTATTTTTTCGTTTTTTTTAATGTTCTACTACTATGCTTTTGTAGCAGGGTGGATTATCCCTGCTTGGTGGGAACGGTTGCTGGCAGTCACGAGGTAGCTGGACACAGTAGAGCTCCGTCTGACTGCACACTCGTCTTTGGGCCTGGAGCGTCAACCTGGGGCCCGGTAGTGGGAGTGAATGCCAAATGTAGAAGGGTGGATTATCCCTGCTTGTGGGAGTAGTAGTACACAGACACTGGGTAGTAGGATACTATAGAATTGGACCTATATGTGCCCCCGTCTTTGGCCTGGAACGTCGTTCTGGAGGGCTTGCAGCTGGAGTGGATGGGGCCCAGGATTTACTAACCTGGGGACTGGTACTCTGGTCTCCCTCGCCTTCCAAGTCGGTCAGCAGTAGCTCCCCACACACTTTCACTTCCCCCAGTACCTCCGACAGCCCTCCCACACCCAGTGACTGTCAGTTCAATAGTATTATTGGGCTTCCCTTTAAGCAGTACCCTTCCTTGACCACCTGTATAGACCCTTCAAATGCTATTCTGTGAATGGGGTGTAAGGGTTAAATAATTATGCAGTCACAATATTTACCCAGGGGTTAGAATAGCAAATGGAAGAAACAGACACACAGACAATGCTCCCAATAAGGTCTACTTTATAGAAGCCTGGGCAGGTTATCAGTTACAGTTAACACTTTCCATTTATTCATACATGGCACCGGGTGCTCTCACTGTTAATGTAGGGGAAGCTATTCCCACCATAGGCACTGCATGCTCAATACATTAATAACACCCCGCTTGTACTAGGGGAACCCAGGTATAAAGTAGAGAAACATTGGGAATTCAAATAACCAAATAACAAAATAACAAAATAAAACCAAGTAAATGTGGGCCCACGTTACCAAAATAAAACCTACACTAAGCCGGCTTAAATTGTTTGGGGTACCCCTTAGACACTGGTTGTTAGCGTTCACTTGAATGGACGTTGCTGTTGATACACGAGGTACCGTTAGTACTTAGCCAAGATGGCGGACCCACTCTTATCACCACTCGTCCAGGTGACAAGATGGCGTCTGCGATCCCGCGAGCACAGCCAGCGGGCTGGGCGAACAGCATAGGCAGTGGTTAGCTGGAGGAGCGTGCTGTGATGGCGACCTCTGCTGGTCGGAAGAGGTGTCCTCTGTACCGTCTGGGAGACGTCCACTGCTGGCTGTTGCTTGCTGCTGTCGTGCGAGCTAATACTGTTGCTACCCTAAACACAGCTAAGCTTTGGGTCTGGATGCACCCTCCTGCTATATCGGTTGTACTACTAACGCAACGTGGCTGGCTATACCACCGGTCTTCAGCGCCGCGCGCCCGGTAGTCTACTGAAGTCAGACGGAGCCGTTAGCAGCATACTAATACACCGCACACTTACTACTATAACCCGCTAACGATAGACGTTAGTCCCGTTAACTCTAGACGTTAGTCCTTCGGTTCTGTATCGCTTACTCACACACTATCGCTGGTACTTCTAGGATAACCCGTCAACTAGCAAGTACTTCTCATCACCCGTTGCTCGTTCCAACGGGGCTCTCTTCTTATCACCCGTCGCTCGTTCCGACGGGGCTCTCCAACAACGGGGCTCGTTTGATCACACGCCCGCTGTGACTGCGACTGATCACGGTCAAGTCCACTGCCGAAGAGAGCTTCCTGGTACTCTCGCTCCCAGGTAACTCCCTCGTCCTCGTTGTTTTCCTCTCTCCTCCGCTCCACCTGCCACCACTGCCACTTCGCCCCCTGCTGGCAACCGCCACTGATCCCACTCCAGGACACTCCAGAAAGGGAAAAGGTGCTCCAATGTTATTGTTAGTGATCCATACTGAAGCCGGAGAAGAGTAGCACCTCACCTCGTTGTTAAACTGGAACACTGTTTATCACACTTTATACACACACAGGGAAAGTAACAGTTAGTTAGCACTTCTGAATACTTAGTAGAATATTCAGGCTGCTACACTTGTATAACGAACGTTTCACGTTGGACCAGTTCTTCATAGTTAAAATAGGGTGGTTTCCTATGGGGGAGCAAGGGACTGTGGATTCACTCTGCCAAACCTTGTTGGCGTGCATCACAGTCACGAAAGGGGCTATCCTCTACCATGTCAGCATTACCAACCTCTATATACTGATGATCCTCCTCTACCAACATGACCAACCTATATATACTGATGATCCTCCTCTACCATGTCAGCATGACCAACCTCTATATACTGATGATCCTCATCTACCATGTGAGCATGACCAACCTCTACTGTATATACTGATGATCCTCATCTACCATGTCAGCATGACCAACCTCTATATAGTGATGATCCTCATCTACCATGTCAGCATGACCAACCTCTCTATATACTGGTGATCCTCCTCTACCATGTCAGCATGACCAACCTCTCCATATACTGATGATCCTCCTCTACCATGTCAGCATGACCAACCTCTCTATATACTGGTGATCCTCCTCTACCATGTCAACATGACCAACCTTGTTATGGTTTGTAACCGACCCCAATCGCACAACACAAGACAGGTATGAGAGTAAGCCAAGAAACGGGCATTTATTGAACAGAAGGAAAAACCGGCACTGTCCCTGTAAGGGAGAACACAAAATAAAGGATAACATGACTGGGAAAGGCACAGTGCCTTTAAGAGGCGAGCTGGCTAAGGGGAAGGCAAGGGAAGTCAGGAACAGGGAGGAACTAGGGGGAACTGGACAGGGAGGAACTAGGGGGAACTGGACAGGGAGGACTAGATAGGGGAGAAGGGACAGAGGCCCGCGGAGGCGGGCTGGGGACAAACAGGGTAAGGCCTTGGAACAGGGCGAGGGCAGGAGCTGCATACCAGACGTTTGTGCGTAAAGAGCGCTGGAACAGCAGCGGGGCGAGAGCGTCGCCACCGGGGAGCCGGCTGTCCGAGCGGAGGTCAGAGTGGTGCGCCACTGCTTGGAGTGCGCGCCGGTACAGAGAGACGCATCTGGAGTGCGTCTGCGTGGAGGAGCGTGCCAAGCTCGGAGGTCTGGATGATGCGCGTCTGCTGGGAGTGCGCGCTGGTACGGAGGAGCGTGCCAAGCTCGGAGGTCTGGATGATGCGCGTCTGCTGGGAGTGCGCGCTGGTACGGAGGAGCGTGCCAAGCTCGGAGGTCTGGATGATGCGCGTCTACTGGGAGTGCGCGCTGGTACGGAGGAGCGTGCCAAGCTCGGAGGTCTGGATGATGCGCGTCTGCTGGGAGTGCGCGCTGGTACGGAGGAGCGTGCCAAGCTCGGAGGTCTGGATGGTGTCTGGGCGTCTGCAGCGCGGAGGTCTGGATGAGCGTCAAGACGACTGCTGCGCGGAGGTCTGAAGTGGATCACTGGGATGCCTCCCGTGGAAGTCTAGGGAGCGCAGTCCAGTCTCTCCCTCAGGCAACGGCGACAGGAGGCGAAGGCTGGAGCACATCTTTACGCCGGAGATAAAAACAGCATAGACCGAACAGAGGACCTCCCGAAGGAGTCTTGATGATAGAGAATATGATACCGAAAGTTACGGCATGTTACAACACGACCCCACGAGGAACCGAGTGGAAGAGCCAGGTACTTAAAGGCCACAGGGGAACTAATTAAATCGCACCACAGGTGCGAGAGGTAATTGATAATCGAACTAAAAGTGTGAGTTCGGCACCAGACCAATCAAACACATAATGACAGGTAGTACAAGGGTGTGGCCGCTGAGAGCAAACGAGAGTAACGAACAAGAGGGTGGGGGCTAGAGAGAGTGAGTGAGAAGGAAATTCCCCAACAGTAGGCTTAAAGGAAACAGAGAGAGTAGGTGAGCAGCGGACAAAACCTCACAGTACCCCCCCCTCAACGGGAGCCACCCGGCGACCCAAAAAAATACAGACAGAGTGGCAGGGGACAAAACAAGGCAAAAAACAAAAGGTACTGGCCAGGCCAGCAGGGGAAGCCACAACAAAAGTGGGGCAAGCAACTGGGGCAGGGTAGCCGGGGGGTAAACTAGGGAGCTGAGGGGTAACCATGGTAGCTGAGGGGTAACAAGAGGAGCACCCGGAAAAGGGCTAGCAGAGGGAAGGTTAGCTGCCAGGCACTGATAGCTACACGGCCTATGCTAGCTGTACTGCTACATCAACATAGAGGCTGCGCAAGCTGCCGGAGCTAGGCTAGCAGAGGGAAAGGGTAGCTGCCAGGGCACTGATAGCTACAGGGCCTATGCTAGCTGTACTGCTACATTAACATAGAGGCTGCGCTAGCTGCCGGAGCTAGGCTGGCAGACAGGGCTGGACCAGCATGAGAGAACAAGCTAGCTGGAAGGGGCAGACCCAGCAGTGAGAGAAAACTGACCCTGCTAGCTGAAGGGGCAGTCCTAGCAGTGGGAGCAAACTGACCATGCTAGCTGAAGGGGCAGTCCTAGCAGTGGGGAAACTGACCTTGCTAGCTGAAGCGGCAGTCCTAGCAGTGTGAGATAAACTGACCTTGCTAGCTGAAAGGGCAGTCCTAGCAGTGGGAGATAAACTGACCTTGCTAGCTGAAAGGGCAGTCCTAGCAGTGGGATAAACTAACCTTGCTAGCTGAAAAGGCAGTCCTAGCAGTGGGATAAACTGACCTTGCTAGCTGAAGGGCAGTCCCAGCAGTGGGAGCAAACTGACCATGCTAGCTGAAGGGGCAGTCCTAGCAGTGGGAGAAAACTGACCTTGCTAGCTGAAGGGCAGTCCTGGCAGTGTGAGATAAACTGACCTTGCTAGCTGAAAGGGCAGTCCTAGCAGTGGTATAAACTGACCTTGCTAGCTGAAAAGGCAGTCCTAGCAGTGGGAGATAAACTGACCTTGCTAGCTGAAAGGGCAGTCCTAGCAGTGGGATAAACTGACCTTGCTAGCTGAAAAGGCAGTCCTAGCAGTGTGAGAAAAACTGACCTTGCTAGCTGAAAGGGCAGTCCTAGCAGTGGGAGAAAACTACACAAAAAGTGGAGGCCATGCAGAGGGACCGGGTTAGCTGCCTGGGCCCGGCTAGCTACAGGGCCTATGCTAGCTGCAAAGGCTGCATTAACATAGAGGCTGTGCTAACAGCCGGGGCCAAGCAAGCAGACTAGGGCCATGCAGAGGGACTGGATTAGCTGCCAGGGCATGGCTAGCTACAGGGCCTATGCCAGCAGCAAGGGCTGCATTATCATAGAGGCTGTGCTAGCAGCCGGGGCTAAGCTAGCAGACTGGGGCTCTGCTGAGGGACTGGGTTAGCTGCCAGGGCATGGCTAGCTACAGGGCCTATGCCAGCAGCAAGGGCTGCATTAACAATAGAGGCTGTGCTAGCAGCCGGGGCAAAGCTAGCAGACAGGGGCCATGCTGGTAGTAGAGGCCTAACAAGCTGCAGGGGAGCCAAACAGGTCTAACAGGGAAGCAAACAGGGGAGTCAACAGGCTAACAGGGGAGCTAACCGGGGAGACTAACAAGCTAACAGGGGAGCTAACCGGGGAGACTAACAAGCTAACAGGGGAGCTAACAGGGCTAGCAGAGGGGAACTAGAGGGAACAAGAAAAAAAAAGGCAAACTCAACATACACCATCTGTGCTGGCTGGGGTCGTCGATTTGGTGGGGTCGTACTGTTATGGTTTGTAACCGACCCCAATCGCACAACACAAGACAGGTATGAGAGTAAGCCAAGAAACGGGCATTTATTGAACAGAAGGAAAAACCGGCACTGTCCCTTTAAGGGAGAACACAAAATAAAGGATAACATGACTGGGAAAGGCACAGTGCCTTTAAGAGGCGAGCTGGCTAAGGGGAAGGCAAGGGAAGTCAGGAACAGGGAGGAACTAGGGGGAACTGGACAGGGAGGAACTAGGGGGAACTGGACAGGGAGGACTAGATAGGGGAGAAGGGACAGAGGCCCGCGGAGGCGGGCTGGGGACAAACAGGGTAAGGCCTTGGAACAGGGCAAGGGCAGGAGCTGCATACCAGACGTTTGTGCGTAAAGAGCGCTGGAACAGCAGCGGGGCGAGAGCGTCGCCACCGGGGAGCCGGCTGTCCGAGCGGAGGTCAGAGTGGTGCGCCACTGCTTGGAGTGCGCGCCGGTACAGAGAGACGCATCTGGAGTGCGTCTGCGTGGAGGAGCGTGCCAAGCTCGGAGGTCTGGATGATGCGCGTCTGCTGGGAGTGCGCGCTGGTACGGAGGAGCGTGCCAAGCTCGGAGGTCTGGATGATGCGCGTCTGCTGGGAGTGCGCGCTGGTACGGAGGAGCGTGCCAAGCTCGGAGGTCTGGATGATGCGCGTCTACTGGGAGTGCGCGCTGGTACGGAGGAGCGTGCCAAGCTCGGAGGTCTGGATGATGCGCGTCTGCTGGGAGTGCGCGCTGGTACGGAGGAGCGTGCCAAGCTCGGAGGTCTGGATGGTGTCTGGGCGTCTGCAGCGCGGAGGTCTGGATGAGCGTCAGGATGACTGCTGCGCGGAGGTCTGAAGTGGATCACTGGGATGCCTCCCGTGGAAGTCTAGGGAGCGCAGTCCAGTCTCTCCCTCAGGCAACGGCGACAGGAGGCGAAGGCTGGAGCACATCTTTACGCCGGAGATAAAAACAGCATAGACCGAACAGAGGACCTCCCGAAGGAGTCTTGATGATAGAGAATATGATACCGAAAGTTACGGCATGTTACAACACGACCCCACGAGGAACCGAGTGGAAGAGCCAGGTACTTAAAGGCCACAGGGGAACTAATTAAATCGCACCACAGGTGCGAGAGGTAATTGATAATCGAACTAAAAGTGTGAGTTCGGCACCAGACCAATCAAACACATAATGACAGGTAGTACAAGGGTGTGGCCGCTGAGAGCAAACGAGAGTAACGAACAAGAGGGTGGGGGCTAGAGAGAGTGAGTGAGAAGGAAATTCCCCAACAGTAGGCTTAAAGGAAACAGAGAGAGTAGGTGAGCAGCGGACAAAACCTCACAAACCTCTCCATATACTGATGATCCTCCTCTACCATGTCAGCATGACCAACCTCTCCAGATACCTGGACCACGGCACAGGCACTGCAAGCTAATACATGTGTCCGAACTGGCTGAGTCTCTGGGCTCAGAGTACTGCAGCCCTCTGCTGGGATACTATGACTTTTCTGGGGATGACTGTACCAGCGCTTTCAAAGGAAAGAGACAGGTGAATCCGTTGAATAAGCTGCAGAAGAACCCTAGATTCCAGAAGGCTTTTAGTCAGCTTGGCGCATTGTCGCTGGTAACAGATGAGTTCCAACAGGAGATGGAGTCCTTCACTTACATTATGTATGGCCATTGTCGGATGAAGTCAGTTGATGCTGTGTGAGCCAAGATGCTGCAGAAAATGATGGGTGCAGTCCTGGATGCAAACTCCAAAGTAGACATTGAATGCCTGCCTCCCCCCAAGGTCTGTCTCATCCCACATGTACAGCAAGCCAACTTCAGAGTCGCCTGCTACAAAAGAGCAGCACAGCCAATATTCAAGAGGCCCAAAGCCTATGATCAAAGTATGGACTGGGAAATGGATGAGGACTGGAGGTGTTAGATACTGTCTGGACTGTTGGACCCATCCTCCGTCCTTCTCTTGTTGAGGTACTGGCCAAGAAAGTGGAGTCAGAAGAGCAAGAAGCTCTTGATAAGGAGACAGATTACGCAAAAAATAACATGGATGAGGAGGATGGAGAGGAGAGTGTGATGAGGAAGAGATGGAGATCGAAGAGATATACTTTGACAATTGTTTTAGTGATGATGATGATGAGTAGTTTGGGGCACAAAATACAAATAGAAAAAAAGACTTGAATGTTGTGTCAACAAAGAAGATATCCAGTCCATGATATCCAGTGCATATGGAAACATATAGTTTGAACCTTAACAATAAATAAATCACTGATCAAAATGGGAAATGTGTTAATTTGTCTCTATAGAATTGTTTATGCAAAACTATAATATTTAGGGCATAACAGCATGGAGACAATCTTTATTACAATATTATTTCCAATATTAACCTAAATCGATCTCGTCCAATGCACTACATTTTAGTAAAAAGGGAAAATAGAGATGTGATATAAGTTTTTTTTTCAGGGTTTTTTGCTTTGTATGTCCTGAAATTGAATCAAGATGTGTATGAATCTTAAAAATAACAATTGTACTGTATTCTTTGGGCCAAACTTGTTTTGGAAAATGTTTTCATTTGTCTCTATATGTTGTTAACTTCAAAAGTTATGCTGTTTTCTTTTTCTTATTTTTCAGGTTTGTGTTCAGGATAGGTGTAATAAAAATAAACCCCTGGTACTTGGTAGGAGCGGTCATCGAGGTAGGATGACAGCCATGCCATCGCAGAACCTACAACTGAGGAGGATCTGATGGTTGACTGTGTCAAAGGCTGCTGACATGTCCATCCGTTGGTAAAAAACTAGACCCGTCCAGGAGAATCAGGACAGAGGAAAGGCCTTTTACTCTTGCTAAGTGAAGAGCCTCTGTGATTGCTATGATGGCCATCTCTGTGGAGTGACCAGTCTGGAAGCGTGACTTATTTGGGTCCAGGAGGTCATTCTGTAAGAGCTAATCAGTGAGCTGGATACAGTGTGGGAGGATGTCCGGTGCTATGGTCTGGAGGAGTGGGGAGCGTATCAGGTCCAGCTGGCATGTAGTAGGACGATTCACATCTGCATCTGTAAGGGAAGCTAAAGATTAAGTTCCTGTTTCAGCACTTGGAGTGGGTGGGTGTTGGGAGAAGGAGCTGCAGATGTTCTCTACCTTTTTCTCAAAGAAGGTGACAAAGTCCTCTGCAGAGAGAGTGGAGGGAGGCATGGCGGCGTACAGTTTGTGGAGGTTCTTAGCCGAGGCCTCAATCATGGTGAAAGAAAGAGGCTTTCGCAGTAGTAATGTTTTTGGAGATTGCTGACAAGAGGTCAAGATATGTAGTGATGTCACCAGTGAGGCAGGACTTTTTGCATTTCCTCTCTGCAGTTCTCAAGCTCTGTCTTTCTTCTCTAACTGCATCTGTTAGTCTGTGTGGAACAGCTGGCAGGCTTCTTGGCGAGGGGGACAAAGCTTGTCGAAGTAGGTTGAGAGGGTTGAAAGGAGGGTGGAGGTTGCCATATCTGAAGGGACAGCACCTGCTCTAATTACCTTGACCCAGGGCAGGGATGGCTACTTAAACCAGCCATCACCACACCACATACACCCAACGCCAAACTGAGGCCAGGGAGAATCCATGACTGCAGCCTACTCACCAGCCCTCCAAACCAAGCAGATAAAGAAAAAGAAAAGAAAAAATACAGTCCATCACAAACCCATGTCCACATCCATTAGGAATCCAGCTATAGCATTTTGAATCTTTTATAAAAAACCCGACTCCAGTGTTAACCTTTGTATGTGCCATACATGTACTGCATGCCAGAACATATCCCAGCCTCTTTCAAAACTGGCTGCTATGGTTTGATTACCTGTTGACTTACCATTGTTAACAAATTTATGCAGAAGGCTGGGGTAGTGACCTCCTGGGCTTGGCGCCGATGTGGTTGCGTTGACCATCCATCGACCTGCTGGGGCTTCAGTGTTTCTTCCCATGAGGGCCCCACATAGGGCACCAGCTAGGGATGTCCCGATTGCGTTTTTTTGCTCCCGATCCGATCCCGATCATGTGAGAAGAGCATTTATGCAGGTGAACACCAGGAAAGCGGCTGGCCCAGATGGTATAACAGGACGCATACTTAAGTCCTGTGCCAACCAGCTAGCCCCGGTGTTCACCGCCATATTTAATCAATCCCTGGCGGAGTCAGTGGTCCCTGCCTGCTTCAAGATGTCTACCATCATCCCTGTACCGAAGAAACCCTCCCCAACATGTCTCAATGACTACAGACCGGTGGCACTCACCTCTGTGGTCATGACATGTTTCGAGAGGCTGGTCAAGGACCACATTTGTGCCTCCCTCCCCAGTGATATGGACCCTATGCAATTTGCATACAGGACAAACAGGTCCACTGACGACGCGGTCTCACAGGTACTGCACAGCACCCTCTCTCACCTTGACCGTCAGAAGGGGGGCTATGTGAGACTGTTGTTCATTGACTACAGCTCAGCGTTCAACACCATAGTCCCCAGCAGACTGGTGGACAAGCTGATCGAGCTGGGTCTGAGCTCCGCCCAGAGCGCCTGGGTACTGGACTTTCTGAGTGAAAGACCCCAGGCGGTCAGGGTGGGGGGTCAGACCTCCAACACCATCACCATGAGCATCGGGTCCCCCCAGGGCTGTGTTCTGAGCCCGCTGCTGTACTCACTCTACACACACGATTGTGTGGCCAGGTTCAGCTCCAACTCCATAGTGAAGTTTGCAGACGACACGGTGGTGGTGGGGCTGATCTCGGACAACGACGAGAAGGCCTACCGGGAGGAGGTTGAGGTACTGGAACGCTGGTGCCAGGACAACAGCCTGCTCCTGAACATTGGTAAAACCAAGGAGCTGATCGTGGATTATAGGAGAGGACAGCAGGAGACACACACACCACTGATGATAAACGGGGCTACCGTGGACAGGGTGAGCAGCTTTAAGTACCTGGGGGTCCACATCTCAGAGGATCTGACATGGTCAACACACATAGACACAGTCGTAAAAAAGGCGAAGCAGCGCCTCTACCACCTGAGACAGTTAAGGAAGTTCAGAGTATCGGGGAAGATACTCCAGTCCTTCTACTCCGGAGCTGTAGAGAGCATCTTGACTGGAAACATCACTGCCTGGTATGGAAACAGCACGGCACAGGACAAGAAGGCCCTACAGAGAGTGGTGCGCTCAGCCGAGCGTACCACGGGTATTGCACTACCTCCCCTGCAGGTTCTATACAACAAGAGGTGCAAATCCAGAGCCTGCAGAATAATGAAAGACCCCCACCACCCCAATAACAGCCTGTTCCAGCTGCTGAGGTCAGGCAGACGCCTGCGAACCCCAGCTACTAGGACAGAGAGGCTTCGGCTAAGCTTCTTCCCCCAGGCCATCAGAGCCTTGAACAATGAACACTGAGTGCCACAGAACACTGAACTTTTCACACACAAGCACACATGAGCACACACACGACACGCACGCTGTGCATGCTCACACACTAGCAGCCACTTTAACATGAGCAGGCACACACTCATGCCGCACACGCCCACACTTATGGCCAAAAAGGAAAGGTCACTTTAAAAATAGTATAACAACAGTAACAGTGTATTGCACTACCAAAGGACCTAGCATGTCCTATATGCTCTGTAAATAACTATGTACAGATACCGAGATGTCCCACCATGTTACCTGTTACCTGTTTATTGCACAATGTTGTTTTTTATTGGATTCTATTATATGTTGTACCACTGTATTGCACATCGTTGCGGGCAAGACCACCCGCATTTCATTGTATACTTGTATGCCGTGACAAATAAAACTCTTGACTTGACTCGATTTTGAGTATCTGCCGATACCGATCTGGTATTCAAACGGGAGTGTGAAATAACGTTACAGGTAAAGAACATAAAATGATATTGTGGTAAAGAAAGATTGCTAGCTAACGTTAGCTGGTTTATTAATAGCTAGCTAATGTTACCTAGCCTAGCTGCCTCACGCCAGTTAGCTTGTTAGCGAACGACACAAGCTTAGTTAGCTTGCAGAGAGTCATGAAAGATTCACTGCGAGGGCTCTTTTAGCTAGGCACGTAGCTATACATTACAGTAGCATCACTTCACTGTCTGTCGAGCTAGTGTTGGATACCATGCAAGCTAACATAGGTAACGCTAACGCTAGCTGCAAGGTAGATTATATTGACGCTAGCATATAGCCCCAGTCGAGCGCGGCGGCTCGCATTACATTCACCATACGAGAAATATTCAAAGTTTCAATCTGTTTGTGCATTTAGTATACATTCACAGTGTTCGACTTACGTAATGATTTGCTCCATTTTGGTCTGAAACGCAGACGAATAATCCTCACAAAGTGAATGTTATCAATATCCAGGTGAACTTTCTTCATTCAAATGAGGCATTCAAAACAGCTGTTTGGCATGTAAATAAAAGGAAATGCATTTGTTTTGGCAAATTCTTCTGCTCTGTGACAATAAATAAATGAATGATGATATGTAATTTAAAACCAAAACTAAGGATACAGTATGAGTTTAAGACGTGAACATGGTCATGTTTGTTGAATAAAATAAAACGTAATTTTTTTTATTTACTCCCGATTTATTTTATTTTTATTCCCAATCCCGACCCTCTGAAAATCACGTGATCGGCCCCGATCCCGATCACGTGATCGGATCGGGACATCCCTAGCACCAGCCACACATTACCTGAGTGGCTTGTCTAAGGGCTCTCTGAGACAGGCACACAGACAGAGATGGTATCCACAGCAGCGGTTTATTGAAGAGGTGGCAAGATGGTACACACCAGAGCAGACAGAATCTGGTCATGACAGAAGCTCTCATGTGTGTGTGTCGGGAGGGCAGATTTAACCTGTGCATGCCCACTGATGATTACCTTGATGCACACAGCCACTACTGCTCCCAGGTGTAATAACCTTGACCCAGGGCAGGTGGGTCACACCACAGACAGTAACATTTGAGTTTGTGTACATTCAGGTGATATAGAACATTCACAATCTACAAATGATTGGAATTGACTGTATATTTGAATAATGTTGGTTGTATAAAAACATTGCAAAACAGACTTACATGGTTCTTCAACTGAAGGCTTTGGTCAGTCACTGAACACAAAATAAGCTCACGCTTCCAAACGCTTAAACACCACTGCTGGTAAAAACTAACTGAGCAGCCCTGTTTTCTTGGATATGAGCTCAACTCAACACCTCTCGAGATTCAAACAGGAAGATCTTCTTCGACTCAGTCCTCCATTCATTACAGACTTTGTTTATGTTACAGCCTGATAAACCAAGGGGGAAATTGTTGGGCGAGTCAGGACTTGGATATGTTTGACTACCATCAACGCAGAGCATTCCTCAAGATAAATCAGTCATTGTATTTCACTGGACGGTGTGATGTGAGGTATTTGTTCACTATACAGTCTCTTTCACAACTGCTTTCATCGCACAGATATAATGCGATGGTGTTCTTTGTGCATGGCTGTCACGCTTAATGGAAATAGATGCCTTGCACATCCTGAATGTGCCTCACCACATTTTAAATCCCTGGAGACAACTTTAAGAAACAAACAGTATGTGAACAAGAGTTAATAGTGAACAAATCACTCTGAAAATTATGCTGCACATATGCCTGTATGCTGAAGTGATTGCAGAGGGGTATCACTCACTTTCTAACAAGACACTTGGAACTGCAGGGAGAACACGGGCGGGCAGGGAACCAGCCATGACTCATTCTAATCGATTCCCAGTTCAGCAACCCGACCCTTTGGCAATGTTCTGTAATAACCCAATCTTTGGCAGTCTGTCTGCAAGAAGAATTACAGATAGGCCAAGTCACTCCTTCTTCCTTTCTTCCAGATAAACTACAACTGATACTTCTTGCAAGCCAATGTAGCAGAATATCTTTGAATTGGCTAGAGGCCACTTGGTTTGTGGGCAGGACTGTAAAGGAACAGCTGTCTTTCTCGTTTAGCTCCTCTGCTACAGTTCTTCTAGTCCTCCCTTCACACTCTCAACCTTTTCCTTTCCCAGTCAGATGGAGAGTAAATCACCTGATGCTTTTAGCACCTTGACAACACAACACACAGCTGTTTCCTGTCACTAGATGCTGGGACTGACTGGAGGGTCTATGGACTGAGGTGACACAGAGACTGCCTAACACAACTTGGTGTCACCTGACTGACTTACAATCAGTGCTGGTCCTAGCCTCTCTCAGGCTCTAAGCTGCATCCTGCTTGCCTCTCCAAGCAGGATTGTCTACATAAAGAAAGCAAAGGTTAGTTAATGTCACATTAACTTTTAGCTAGCACATAGCCTTTTGTAAGAGAGACAGATGTCCAAACCCAACCAAACCTATTTTCTTAAGTCACATTTGGGGCCTTTGTCACAAGGTGGGGCTGGGCTTGCATAATGTGTTTATAGGGAGAGCACCTGCTCTAATTAGCTTGACCTAGGGCAGGGACGGCTACTTAAACCAGCCATCACCACACCACATACATCCAACGCCAAACTGAGGCCAGGAAGAATCCCTGTCTGAAGCCTACTCACCAGCCCTCCAAATCAAGCAGAGAAAGAAAAAGAAAAGATCAAATACAATTCATCCCAAACCCATGTCCACACCCATTAGGAATCCAGCATTTTGAATCTTTTATGAAAAACCCGACTTCATATAGGGTGGACCGGCCCTGCTTACAATGGATTTGCATCATATTATTACAGTTTTATGATACATGGATTGACTGCAAATAGACTTCAAATTGTACTTGGAGGAGAGCTTTGTTTGATTTTTTTTGTCTTGGTTGTTAAAACTGTGCATGGCACAGATCAGGGTTGGAAAGAAATATTGGCCACACTGTTTGGTCAGCTCTTCTATATTTACCAGCTGAACAGATGCTCAAGCCTATCACTTCAATTCAGCTGATAGACTATGCAACAACTGATTAAAGAGTTAGCCTACTGCATGCTGAAACGTGTTCTTTTTTGTTGTAAACTGATATACGACTTGTCTTTTGTGAAATACATTTCTCAACGTTTAGACTATATGGAAATGTGACAATATTGCTTTTTCAGGCAGAAGGAGTGTTCTTGTAAGATAGCTATGTCCAATAGCTCACATAGCAAAGGCATAGTACATCAATGCACCAGAAGTAGAGGTAAGGTAAAAAGTAAACAATAACTGATAAAGCTAAAAGCTAAGTAAAAAAATAAAAAAGGCCCCACAAATGTTCTTTATATTCACATTTCCACCCAAATAGACAGTTACTGTATGTATTGTTGCTCTGTAGTCTACAAGTTGAATACATTTCCTAACTCATAACTTTTGCAAAGTCAATCTTTGCCGTTTTCTTTGCTCTTTTGTATCCTATCCGTGTTCAATTTCACTTTAGTCTGACCTCCTTTGACTCACAGGCAGGAGGCTTGTTCGATTTTATAGAAGAGCATATAGACCAATCAATTTGAAGCACAAGGGCATGTTTACACTTCTCCAGTGCACTACGTTGTGCGTGTGCAGGTATAACATGTGACACAACATTTTCTGGTAGTGGTCAAAACTAGTGGTCCCTCATGGACATGACTGGGGGTTCTGTCTCCCAGGCGGTCCTGAGGTCTGGGACCTCTCCTGCATCCCACCATCAGGTGGGCTAGCAGGGGTGTGTGGGTGTGGACCGTGGGGTGCTGTGTCACACGTGGTCCCGCTTGCACTGTGCGTGCGGGGGTGCCTGGTTCCCCTTATTTCGCACTTTGGTGGAGTTGACTGCCTCCCCCCCTTCGTTAGGACGGGCGGGTGGACGGGACTCCCCTCCTCCCTGGCTGGGGCTTACGGGCCCTCAGGGGGTGCATTTGTCGCGGCCACGCGTCCGTTCTGCCCTTTATCTCAGAAGGCAGAGCGAGACGCGAAGCCAGTTGATATATAACATAAGGTTATCCTATAACCCTAGTTATATGATACTGGCTGAGCGTCTCGCTCTTTAGCGCCCTGAGGTCCCTTGGATGTTTTCCGCTTATGGAAATATAACTGGGAAGGGTGAGGCGTGACCACTTCCGGCGTAATATAGGGGACGCATGGCAGTGGCGTGGTCACGTGCAACTGGGTGCATTTGTTTTGTTCCCCGGAGCACACTAGGTGCTGGAGATAATGGGTTATCTCAGAAGGCAGAGCGAGACGCTCAGCCAGTATCATATAACTAGGGTTATAGGATAACCTTACGTTACGAAAGGGGCGTGGCTACAGTAAAGAGGGTGTGGCTAACCTATACTAATGAAAAAAGACTCTACTGTGCCCAATAACACCTCCAACAAGTCTCTACGACAAGCGGTATTGTGAGGATTCGCCTGTTCCCTGAACTTTTCCCTGTCTACTCTCCCTCACCAGCCCCCACCCTTGCGATGATTTACTCTCCTCTACTCTTCACCAGCCCCCACCCTTGGACTACCTTCACGCAGCTGTCATAGTTTATGATTAGCGCCCCAGAGGGCTTTATATACCTGGACCTCCCTTCCAGTCCTGGTCGGGTCGTTCTGTATCTGTGTTCACTCTGTGTTCATGGAGTTCTGTACGTCACCATCACCTGCCGCGTCTCCGGCGTGAGACGACGGCCCAGCCATCACCACCTGTCGCCGTTTGCCTGGAGTGGGACGCCGTCTTCGCTCTCTAATTCTCTACGGGAGGTTTTCCAGTGTTCCCACTCCAGACGTCAAGGAGGATCTCTTCGTGATCCTCGTTCCTGGGGTGAGGCTCGTCGTCGCTCCCTAGTATTCCACGGAAGGACGGCGTGTTCGCATCCCGGTCCCCTGGGACCCCCTTTGTTCTGCGCTGCCCGTCTGAAGCATCCGAGGAGGAGGAGGAGGATCTCCGTGCCCGGCCCCCGCTGTCGTGCCCCTGTCCCCGTGCCAGGCCTCTGTCGTCGGGCCCCTGTCTCCGTGCCCGGCCCCCGCTGTCGGGCCCCTGTCCCCGTGCCAGGCCTCCGCCGTCGGGCCCCTGTCCCCATGCCAGGCCCCCGCCGTCGGGCCCCTGTCCCCGTGCCAGACCTCCGCCGTCAGGCCCCTGTCCCCGTGCCAGGCCCCCGCCGTCGGGCCCCTGTCCCCGTGCCAGGCCTCCGCCGTCGGGCCCCTGTTCCCGTGCCAGGCCTCCACCGTCGGGCCCTTGTCCCCGTGCCCGGCCTCCGCCGTCGGAACCCTGTCCTCATCCCTGTAAGCAGCTCTGGCCCTCGCCCTGTCCAAGGCCTTAACCCTGTTCTCTGTCCCTGTCTCCAGCCCGCCTCTCCGGGCCCCTGTCCCTGTCCCCCTCTCCAGTGCCCCTGGTCCTGGTCCTTGACATTTAGCCCTGGCCCTGTCCCTTAGCCTTAGTCCCTTAGCCTGTTCGCCTCTTAAAGGCACAGTGCCGCGTTTTCCATATTTCTTTGACTCTAGTGTTTTTGTGTTCTCCCTTAAAGGGACTGTGCCGCTTTTTGTTATGTAATAAATAAATGCCCTGTTTTGGCTAACTCTCATACCTGTCTTGTGTTGTGCGATTGGGGTCGGTTACAAACCATAACAGTTATGAAGGGGTCGTGGGTAATGTATAGGGGGCAGGGCCAACCTACACCAATGAGCTAATGGTGTGTGTATGTACGTGCATATGAGTGTTTATTGTGTGTGTGTGTGCGTAGAAGTAGTTGTCTGTACTACTTTTAAAACCAGTTGAGTGTATTATCATTGAATATATATATCCCTTTAAGAAGGTTTATATTTTTTTATATGCATGTGACCCTCTTGTGCCCTGGGCTGATTAGCTGCACCTGCCCAGACAACACTAACATGCCTTTGCTTTCAAAGACTTTTGTGAGTGAGAAGATAAACAGGTGAACGTTTTGATATGAACAAGCGTTCCACAGTTTTGCAGTGTTAATTGAATGTATTCTGAAGTTATGCACCTTTTAGTGATAAGCCACACACATCCCCACACCCCCTTTTGACCAATTGGCATAAAAAGTGAATCATTAGAAGTTATGCGCCTTTTTGTTATAGGCTGCATCCATTCACCGCGCCAACTTTTTGCCATAAAAAGCTCATAAAGCTGCCGTGATGTCATGTGGGTCATGTGAGGAGTCCACAATGCAAAGCGCACAGAGCATTGTTCTTCTGTGTTCAGAGGCTGCCATTAACTAATGTTAACGCTGCTACTGTAGCTAATGTTAGCTAGCTAGCTAGTAGCATCCTGGCGATGTGGCAGTCATTATTAAATCAGCATTTTCTTCCTTGGTGGCTTTTAGTCACTTTATATGACCCACTCCTTAAAATGCTTGAATATGTGTAGTCCATGCTCAAACTATTGAGACAATAGGGCAAACTATTGAGACACTAGGGCAAACTATTGAGACATGCGGCTCTTCAGCCCCTCTGCAGTGGCTCCCTGTAGTTTTGAAAAATAATAATAATATGGAAATAAATAACAGCTATTTTAAATGTATTTTTACTGTGAACTTTGAGGCTTTCAGTCCAGGGGTATTTTGATTCTCCGTACTTTGGTCGGCGCGAAACGCACACACACACATGCTCCGATGGCAGTGAAAGAAATATCTGATCAACCCAAGATTGGTAACATAGAGTCCTTACCTCACATCTGATGTAATGCAAAAAGATTAATTCAATTCCTGATCGCCATTCCAAATATTTATCGCGTTTATTGATCCAACGCTATATGTCCAAAACACATAATCCATGCTGCTCCAGTGTCCCCAGTCCATGTGTGATAAACGTTACTCTTGCCCGAGAAGGAAAACCTGGACCGGACTTCTTAGATCAGCGTACAGCGCAAGGGGGAGGGATTTGAATGATGTGAAATACCAGCCGGGAGGCGTAGGCGGCGGTATTTGCCCTTTTGCGAGCTCAGACCCATTCCCAATGATAACGTCAGGCTGGATGGATGAAAAATGAATGGATATAGCTAATAAAAGAAATATCGATTAAAACCCGAGATATCTAGGGTCTTGGCGCCCAGCGCATGGCGAGTTCACCCGAGATATCTCGGGGTTGGCCTGGAATGTGTTAATGTTGCATAGTGGTACCGTTATACATTTCCATCCGAGACCATTTGAGGCATGCACAGTGCGCAGCTGGTAGACTGCTACTCAGGTAGATTGTAAAATTTAAAAGCCAGTACTGAATTGCATCCATGTCCCAATATGGCTTCTCCTATAGCTTACTATCGCTGCTGGCGGGACAAAACCTCATAACTCCATTTAATTTTTTAATTTATAAATCAACTCCGTAGATCATCCTCCATATGTGTGTGTGGGTTTTACAAAGTTTAAACAATGGGAAAGCATTAAACCGGTCATCTGTCTAAACCTCCTAACTCTATTCACCCTCAAATCTGTGTTAGTTTTTTTCATCTGCTGAAAAGTTGGGTTTTTGGAGTTATAAGGTTTTGTCCCGCCAGCAGCGCTATGAATGAAGGTATGTTATTTTTTC
This sequence comes from Notolepis coatsorum, assembly GCF_963971535.1. NCBI lineage: Eukaryota > Metazoa > Chordata > Actinopteri > Aulopiformes > Paralepididae > Notolepis > Notolepis coatsorum. Next base: position 135,591,051 of record NC_140167.1, on the reverse strand, counting down.
CCCAGATCAACCTGTTAGCTAGCTAACTAGCCATGTTATGGTGTGATAGCTAGTTGAGCTACCCTGAGCTACCAAAGTGGGGATTTGGGCAGCTGTATGCTGGCACCTAATAAGCAAACATTTTGTAGAGAAGCTAATGTCAGCTTACAATTTACACTAACTATGAGCTTGGGAAGCAGCTAGTTTGTAGCCTGGCTAATGCTGCAGCGTGCGATACATTATACTGCCCTGTCAGGCTAACCGCAGTAACTTCCAAACAGTGAAACTGAGAAAAATGGCTTAAACGTTTTTGACTTGCCATCCAAAATGTGTTATAGGTATGTAGAAGGGTGGATTATCCCTGCTTGTGGGAGTAGTAGTACACAGACACTGAGTAGTAGGATACTATAGAATTGGACCTATATGTACCCCTGTCTTTGGCCCGGAACGTTGTTCTGGAGGGCTTGCAGCAGGAGTGGATGGGGCCCAGGATTTACTAACCTGGGGACTGGTACTCTGGTCTCCCTCGCCTTCCAAGGCGGTCAGTAGTAGCTCCCCACACACTCTCACTTCCCCCAGTACCTCCGACAGCCCTCCCACACCCAGTGACTGTCAGTTCAATAGTATTATTGGGCTTCCCTTTAAGCAGTACCCTTCCTTGAACACCTGTATAGACCCTTCAAATGCTATTCTGTGAATGGGGTGTAAGGGTTAAATAATTATGCAGTCACAATATTTACCCAGGGGTTAGATTAGCAAATGGAAGAAACAGACACACACACAGTGCTCCCAATAAGGTCTACTTTGTATTGAAGCCTGGGCAGGTTATCAGTTACAGATAATACTTCAGATTTATTCATACATGGCACCGGGTGCTCTCACTGATAATGTAGGGGAAACTATTCCCACCATAGGCACCGCATGCTCAATACATTAATAACACCCCGCTTGTACTAGGGGAGACCCAGGCATAAAGTAGAGAAACATTGGGAATTCAAATAACAAGAATAATAAAATACCAAAAGAAAACCAAGTACATGTGGGCCCACGTTACCAAAATAAAACCTACACTAAAGCCGGCTTAAATTGTTTGGGGTACCCTTAGACACTGGTTGTTAGCGTTCACTTGAATGGACATTGATGTGGATACACAAGGTACCGTTCGTACTTAGCCAAGATGGCGGACCCACTCTTATCACCTCTCGTCCAGGTGACAAGATGGCGTCGGCGATCCCGCGAGCACAGCCAGCGGGCTGGGCGAACAGCATGGGCAGTGGTTAGCTGGAGGAGCGTGCTGTGATGGCGACCTCTGCTGGTGGGAAGAGGCGTCCTCTGTAACATCTGGGGAACGTCCACTGCTGGCTGTTGCTTGCTGCTGTCGCGCGAACTGCTAATACTGTTGCTACCCTAAACACAGCTAAACTTCGGGTCTGGATGCACCCTCCTGCTATATCGGTTGTACTACTAACGCAACGTGGCTGACTATACCACCGGTCTTCAGCGCCGCGCGCCCGGTAGTCTACTGGAGTCAGACGGAGCCGTTAGCAGCAATACACCGCACACTTACTACTATAACCCGTTAACTATAGACGTTAGTCCCGTTAACTCTAGATGTTAGTCCTTCATTCTGTATCGCTTACTCACACACTATCGCTGGTACTTCTAGGATAACCCGTCAACTAGCAAGTACTTCTTATCACCCGTTGCTCGTTCCAACGGGGCTCTCTTCTTATCACCCGTCGCTTGTTCCGACGGGGCTCTTCAACAGCTCTCCTTCAACGGGGCTCGTTTGAGCACACGCCCGCTGTGACTGCGACTGTTCACGGTCAAGTCCACTGCCGAAGAGAGCTTCCTGGTCCTCTCGCCCCCAGGTAACTCCCTCTTCCTCGTTGCTTTCCTCTCTCCTCCGCTCCACCTGCCACCACTGCCACTTCGCCCCCTGCTGGCAACCGCCACTGATCCCACTCTAGGACCACTCCAGAAAGGGAAAAGGTGCTTCAATGTTATTGTTAGTGATCCATACTGAAGCCGGAGAAGAGTAGCACCTCACCTCCTTATTAGACTGGGCGAGCTATCCAAAGGAACACTGTTTATCACACGTTATACACACACAGGGAAAGTAACAGTTAGTTAGCACTTCTGAATACTTAGTAGAATATTCAGGCTGCTACAGGTAGATAGATGATAGTACCCAGATTTAACATGTATTAATGAAGTAATCTTTAGGCATACAAAAATATGACGTAATTATTTTAATTAACCCCAAAAAAGCAGATACTGCACTCTGCTGCACGATTTCCTTAAATAATTATACAGGTAATGTACAGGCAAAGTGCAGTAACTTCAAACCTCCAGCTTTCATAACTTAACCTAGCCATTTTATTTGGATCATCATCATTCCAATATATTCAGGTGTTAAATTTCATTTTCAAAATGGCTAGGTTAAGTTATGAAAGCTGGAGGGAAAACGTTGTTTCGTACTCCACCACGAAACAACTTATGCACCCACACCTGACCGGGTCCCGCCCCTATGGAGGCGTAGCCTATAAGACCATGGTCCTGGTCACCAAACACCCTTCCTCGCCAAAATCCCGTTCCAGTAAAATATCCCTCAAAAGGGAACTCAGGGCCGCTTAGAGCGGGACGCTCAGCCAATACTCATATAACTAGGTTATATACATAACCTATCGTTATATTTCGTATGGCTTATCGTGTCCCGCTCAAGCCTATTGAGATATGGGTTAGAGCGGACGCGAGACCCGACAGATGTACCCCCTGAGGACCCGTAAGCCCACATCAAGGGGTGCGGGGAGCCCTGTCACCCCATCCTTCCTAACGAAGGGGGGTGACAGGTCAACTCCACCTGAGTGCGAACAAGAGGGAACTAGAACCCCTTGAACACACAGCACAGGCGGAACCACGTGTGACCTAACACACTGTGGCCCATACCCACACACTCCTGCTACCCTACCAAAGGACGGGAAGCAGGAAAGGCCACAGACCCCAGAACCGCCTGGGAGACAGAACCCCCGGTCATGTCCATGAGGTAAAACCTTACAAAAGGGCCCGGGGAGGACCATGAAGCTGCAGCACAGATGTCCTCCACCGAGGCCCCACCCAGGAGAGCGGCAGAGGCAGCCACCCCACGAGTGGAGTGCGCCCTGATGCCCCCAGGGGGATCCTGCCCAGCCAATGTGTAGCAGAGGGCAATGCCCTCACACAACCAATGGGACAGGCGCTGTTTCGACAGTGCCTTACCGGCACGAGAACCACTGTAACAGACAAAAAGCTGATCGGTAACCCTGAGGTCCTGAGTACGGCTGAGGTAAATCCCCAAAGCACGGACCGGACATCTAACTCACTAGTGTGAGGAGGAGGACGAAACGCCTGAACCACAATATCCCGGGAGCGGAAGGAACTCCGGATATTCTTAGGCATGAAAGCACTCTGGACGTACCGAGAGAGCACAGAGCTCACCCACGCGTTTAGAGGAAGTGACAGCCAGCAGGAACGCGGTCTTGAAAGACAGCCGTTCCAACGGTGCCTGCTCGAGCGGCTAAAACGGGGCCAAGGACAACCGACCGAGGACTAATTGAAGATCCCAAGTCGGAGCCAAGGAGCGTTGCACCGGCTTAACGCGTCGAGCGCCAAGCAGGAAACGCTTCACAAGAGGGTGGCTGAACAAAACAGTCCCCTCAATTCCCTCATGATAGGAGGATATAGCCGCCGCATATACCCTCACCGTCGAAGCCGAGAGTCTACCAAGAAGAGACTGGAGATAACTCAGAACAGCATCCAGGGGGCAGGAGACTGGGTCCCAGCCCCCTGCCTTACACCACTCTTGGAACGCACGCCATCTGCCCGCGTAAACCGCGACAGTGGAGGGAGCATGTGCACACCGGATGGTCTCAACCACCGAAGGGTCCATTCTCTCCAGCCTCACCCTCCCACCAGCCACACCAACAGCCGTTGGCCCAACATCGGAAACTGGAACAGTGACCCGTCGTGCTGTGAGAGGGCCGTCGCCGACCAAGGAATGACCCAAGGAGGAGCGACCAGAAGCTGGATCAAGACCGGGAACAACACTGACTTGCCCCGGTCCGGCGCGACCAGGATCACCGTCCTGCGCTCCCTCCGTATCCGCTCCAACAGTATCCGCTCCAACAGCTGACTCAACAGCTGTACAGGAGGAAAGGCGTACAGAAGACCGGGCGGCCATGGAAAGGTCGAGAAGGCATCCACCCCCAAGGGGGGATGATCCGCTCGACTGAGCGAGAACCACAAGGGGCACTTGTGAGAGCGTCGGCACGCAAACAGATCTACCGAGGCCTCCCCGAACCGATCCCAGATATGTCTGACTATGTTGGGGCGGAGTTCCCACTTGTCGTAATGAGGACCGCCCCGAGACATCATATCCGCCCCCATATTCTCTGTACCAGGAATGTGGAGCGCCCTCAGACTGCGCAGCCTGCGGGATGCCCATAGCCAAAGTTCGACCGCCGCCCGGAGCAGGCGGATGGAACGAGTCCCACCCTGCCTGTTGATATACGCTGCTGCCGTCATACTGTCTGTCCTGACCAAAACGTGTTCGCCTACCACCAGGTGGTCGAACCGTTTGAGGACCAGGAGGACCGCCTTCAACTGCAACACATTGATATGCGGGGTAGCTGGGCCAGCATGACCCGTCCAGCTGCCCCCCACCGCGTGGGTCCGACACGTCCCTCCCCAACCCGTGAGAGAGGCGTCGGTGAAGACCGTGACGTGTGAGCTCCTGCTGCCTATGGGGACCCCAATGGTGAGGATACCCAGCCTCCTCCAGTGGGCGAGATCTCCCCATATCGACAAAGGAACCGTCAACCGTTTCCTTTTGTCCCTCACCGGATCTATTCTCATAGAGAGAAACCACCTCTGTATCCTCCTCATGAAGAGGAGGCCAAGAGGAACCACTGTGTGAGCAGATACCATAATGCCTAGCAGACGCATCACTTGCAGCGCCGTGACTGTCCCTCCCAGACGGAAACCCCGAGCGCGTGACGGAGAACCACCCAACGCTGCTCCGAGAGGGTTGCAATCATGGGCCTTGACCTCAACGTCAAGCCCAAGTACTCCACCTGTTGACTGGGAAGAGGGGTACTCTTCTTCCAATTCACAGCAAAACCCAGGCTGGTGAGGAATTCCACCACCAGCCTGGTATGAGACCTGGCAACCTCCTCCGAACGACTGAGGAGTAGAATGTCGTCGAGATAGAATAGAACTCGTAACCCCCGACGACGTAAGGGCTCCAGCGCAGTCGCCACGCACTTGGTGAATGTGCGGGGAGCCAGAGAATAACCGAACGGCATCCTCTGGTACTCGTACGCTACGCCCTGAAACAGGAACCGTAGGAATTTCCTGAGGAGGGTAAATGGGGATGTGAAAATACGCATCCTTCAGGTCTATGGAGGTGAACCAGTCTCCCCTCCTGACAGCAAGCAGAAGGAGTTTGACGGTCAACATTCTGAACAGTCTCGCTACAATCAACCGATTGAACGTGGACAGATCCAGTATAGGTCTGACCCCCCCTGTTTTCTTGGGTATCAGAAAATAACGGGAGTAGACGCCTGACATTGCGTCCTCTCTCGGAACCACAACGACGCCCTGCTTTGCCAACAGAGATTGGATCTCGTCGGCCAGGGCTGTCACTGCTTCTGACCCTGACAATAGGGTCGGCACCAAACCTGAGAACGGAGAGTGGGGTTGTGCGAACTGCAAAACAAGCCCCTCCCTCAACGTTCCCTCTATCCACCCATCCAGACGGCATTCCTGTCGCCATATGTGAAAATAATCCCACAGCGCACCCGCCGTCAACTGACGCTGGGCCGCAAGGAACAGTAGATAGTTGGCCCGGTCCCTCCCGCTGTGCGACGCACCCAAGGGGGGACCCCGACAGAAAGGGCCGGTTTGATACGGGAGAAGCTGTCATCAAACTGGTTGACACACACCCCCCCCTGAACACCCCTCTAGCGCATGCTGAGGAGTTGTTCCGCAGCTAGACACGCAAGGCATGAGGACCCCATGGGCTCCTACACGCCGAAGCCCTGCAGTGATATTGCTACCACCCAAATCACACTCGCCTCTCCTTTGCAGACCACTGCCGCTGTGACGGGAGTGGGAGGCATCAGCGCGATACCCTGCCTGGCGAAGGCAAAGCCGGGGTAACCCTTGCTGTGCATTCAACAGAAGAGGCCTCGAGTCCCCCTGCTGACCACTGTAGCTAGTGGCAGCTGTAACACCAGGCTCATCCAACACACAACGTGTGGTGCAGGAACCACGCAACGGAACATTCTCACGGACAGACCCAGGCTCAGCCATCAACTGGGTGTCAGCCCCTGTCCCCATGAGAAGTGAAGAATGGGGCCGCATACGCTTCAAGGAAGGTTCGCGGCCCGCAGCCAAAGGAGAACGTTCAGAGCCCCGCTTCCGTGGGTAACAGAGAGAGGATTGAACAGGGAGCGGGCTGCTCGCGGCAAAGTGACGACGGCTTGTTTTACCGAACTCGAATTCACCCAAAATGGCCAATCCCTCGGCCGCCAAGGCTGTCGGCCTTGTGGTACCCTGTTGACTCTCCACCCAGGGCACCACTGGCGGGGGAAACATGGCCGCCTGTCGAGGATCTCGCCACAGTCGTTGATGAGACCGTGCTCCCACATCTGGCTGCACAGCGTGAGGCGGTGTAGGACCCAGATCAACAACCGCCTGCGCCTCCACAGAATGCCCAAAAAGACTATCTGTGGAAAAAGGAGTCGTGAGGAGAGAAAACCTATCCTCTTCCCCAAGAGGAGATTGCTCCAACCAAACATGCCTAACAACCAACGTTGATAGCATCCTAATCCTCCCCGCAGTTATAGCTTGCGACTGAGTCAAGATCTCCATAACACCACAAACATGAACCATGTTTACAATGTCGGCTGGACCCAAAGTCCTACTACCCGACGCCAATGTGGATAGGAAACTAGCCAGCTGAGCCATAACACTGGCCGCCGCCAAATACCATCCTGTAGCAGTATACAACTCATCCGTCCATACTGCCACCCTCCGAGCCGATTCGCTATCAAGCATCGGCCGGGCGGGACGTTGTTCATCCCCGCCGGGGCACAGGAACAAAGCTACCTGGCTACTTAGCCACAGTACACCCGGCCTGCACCCTGTTGTTAGCCCGTTCACCTGTAAAAAAGGTAAATAGGACTCAGCTAAACCCCCCACATCAACCACCGACTGACCTTCATCAATGAAGCTGGTAAGAGGAGGGAAAAGCGGTATCCCGCGGCGGGGATTATTAGAACAACGACCCGTTTCAGCGTCAACGTTAGCATTAGCAGAAGTAGCAGTAGTAGCATTAACGTTAGCAGTGTGCTCCAGGATTGCCAGGAAATCGTCCACTGCAGTGGAACGATTACCAAGCCGCCCCGGCCCTGGCACCGAAACATACTCCACAGCATTACCAATACTGACATTGATGTCTAATGACACAGGCCTTACCTTTGTACAAGCCGACTTGATAGTCAAACCTTGTACGCTGCCCCTCGGTCTGCCGCCGTCAGCCGAGGAAACATCAGCACAGGCCCAATGTGTCGCTGAAACATGCTCCGAAGATGCCAGGGAAAAGCAAACCTCCGGTAAGCTTTCAACATTACGAACCTTCTCTAATCTTTTCATACTACTAGTTACATACGGTGCACAGCATCCAATATGATGGAACGAAAATAGAGGAAGGGTGTTTGGTGACCAGGACCATGGTCTTATAGGCTACGCCTCCATAGGGGCGGGACCCGGTCAGGTGTGGGTGCATAAGTTGTTTCGTGGTGGAGTACAGTAGGTACAGGAGATAAGGGGTATCTCAATAGGCTTGAGCGGGATGCGATAAGCCATACGAAATATAACAACATTGTATTTGAAGTTACTGCACTTTGCCTGTACATTACCTGTATAATTATTTAAGGAAATCGTGCAGCAGAGTGCAGTATCTGCTTTTTTGGGGTTAATTAAAATAATTACGTCGTATGCCTAAAGATTACTTCATTAATACATGTTAAATCTGGGTACTATCATCTATCTACCTATAACACATTTTGGATGGCAAGTCAAAAAACGTTAAAGCAATTTTTCTCAGTTTCACTGTTTGGAAGTTACTGCGGTCTGCCTGGGTTTTGAGTGTGATTTTGTAGTTACTGCAGTTTTTAAAACCCCATATCTCCAACACTGAGCGACATTAACATCTGAAACTTGGTCACAAGATAAAACATTTATTGACAAGTTCAATTTCACTCATAACTAAATTTTGACTTTTTCCGAGTTACTGCGGTTAGCCTTGACAGGGCAGTATAGTCTGGAAATGGTCCTTTGATCTTTGTAGGAAACTCAACAATAATGATGTGATTTTAAACTCTGGATATCCTCTTTTTCAAACAAAAACATTTCAAACTAATCATGAAATCTCTTATGCTCTGACCTACACCCCTATGGGGCACAATCAGGGGTAGAGCAGTGTTCAGGAAACCCAAACAGGAAGCAGAGGCTGGAAGAAATAATTAATAATATTTACTGTAGGAGTGCAGGAACGAAGAGATGCAGAGACAAGTGTGGATTCAAATTGCTTTATTATCCCAACAGGAATACAATAATGTACAGTAAGTTGCAATGAATGGTTACTTGTGTTACAGGCTACAGGCTACAGCCAACAGTTATCATGTAAACAAGGCAAAGATAATTTCACAGAATCCCCTATCTTTGTCAACTCTGAACCAAGAGTCTTAAAGGAGCCATAACTCTTCTCATAGTGTTTGGTGAATGTCTACATGTCCCAAGTGGGTCACCACAGTACCAACAAAGTCTTTAAAAAGTCCATAAAAACAGTCCATTTCCTCCTCCATCTTGCTTGTGCCCACTGTCTCGATTATGTGGGCATAGAAACACTAGTGAGTGAATAGTTCAGTGTGAACTTGAAAATCGACTGGCTTTATTTACATTTGACCAATTCGGCTAAATATGGTTCACTGATTCTTGAGTCGGGACAAAATCATTTGGGACAAAACGTTTTCTACAGGGAAGATTTTTCGTTATGCTTTATACAAGCACGAAACTGTCCAGACTGATGGCACAACTAACATTAAGTGTAGGCGCAGGCAGTTGAATATGAAAGTTGTTTGGTTACACTAGCTAATGTTCAAAATACACAAAAAACACAAAATATTGCTTCAAATTATCTGTTTATTTACTGGGACACCTCCTGTCCCTAGAGCACAATTATAAGATGACTCCCCTCCCCAGGTCATATTCAGATAACCAAGGTTGTTAACTTAACATAAACAAACGGTCGTGTGCAATTTAAGCTAGCACACTTATCAATCAAAACTGTAACTGAGAAGCCGTCGATCTTGCTGAGTTTGTTATTTGAACCGAAGAGAATGGACTCTGTTTTGCCCATGTGTAATGATAGTTTGTTATCAGCGAGCCATATGCAGATTTTGCCTAGTTCTGAGCTGAGGGTTTTTTCAACCTGTAACTTGTTCTTGTCAGAGACCAGCAGGGCTGAGTCGTCCGCAAACAGGAACAAGTTGCAGTCACAAGCTGACGATATGTAATTTGCATAAATTAGGAACAGTAGCGGACCTAGTATGCTTCCTTGTGGAACACCACAGCTCACTGTGAGGGGGGGGGGGGGGGTAGGGTACCGTTTACCTCCACCATCTGCTCTCTCCCCTCCAGGTAGGATTGCATCCAGCTCACTGATAGACTATCAAAACCAATTGCTTTTAGCTTGTCAATCAGAATGGTGTGATTGACAGTGTCGAAGGCCTTTTGTAGGTCCAGCATGACCATGCCGCAGTATTTGCCCGCGTCCACCTCTTGTTTGATGTGGTCGTTTAAATCGAGAAGGCATGTGTCAGTGGAGTGGGATGTTCTGAAGCCAGATTGGAATTTGTAGATTAGATTTTTTTCCGCAAGGTATTTTTCGACCTGTTCGTATAAAAAATTGTCCATGAGTTGCCAGGGTCTAATTTACTGCCTTTTTTGTGCAGGGGTGTTACTCTTGCAATTTTGAAGTCCTTGGGGACGTGTCCCTGTTTTATGGACAGGTTTATTATGTGTGTGATGACTGGGGTGATGGCGGCTGCTGAGTCTCTGAGGAATTTGGAGGGGATGTTGTCATGGCCAGTGGCCTTGTTGGGATGGAGGGCACTCAGTTTTTTGAGTACCTCATCTGTTGTTACCATTTCCAGTTTGAAGTCGTCTTTGTGGACCCCTAGGTTCTTGTAGTATGCTACTATGTGTTCTACCCCATACTGCCCTGAGTGGGAGGGTAGTTTGTTTACCAGTGTTGTGGCTATGTTTGTGCTGTTTAAGTAATTGGCTACATCCAGCTTGTCTGTGATGAGCGTGTTGTCCGTCTTTATGTTTATGTTTGAGAATCTGGTTTTAAGTTTTTTTTACTGCAGCCTAGTTGGTTATTGAGTAATTTCCAAAGTTCACATGGTTTGTTTTTGTGGTGGTTGCAATATCATAAATGTGCTGGAAGTTTTATGTTTTCTGATATTTTAAATAAACAATATTGATATTACTACAGTCACAGCTTTAACATGTCAGCACAGTCACTCCATTATGGCAATAATTGTTAAAGCGACTTTTGGACATTAAGTTGCATGAAATACTTGCTAGTAGTGTAATTGATGCAATGCCATTAGCTTACTCACCAAGTTCTGGCCCGCCGCCTGTTTCTAAGCATCAACGGCCACAAGGCTCAGTGAGTAAGCAAATGGTATTGCATCAACTACACCAATAGCAAGTATTTCATATAATGTAATGTCCAAAAATCCCAACTATCCCTTTAAGAGCTACGGAATACATGTGTCAATATTAGTTAGAGTTTACAGAAAACTAGAAACTGAGGAAACACTACAATAAATATTATTACTTACACTTAACACTCCCACTTATGAATGACGTGTATACTGTACAACTTTTCCAAGAAAAAATACAGTTCAAAAACATCAAAAGAACATGGCAGTCAATACAATACAATACAATACAATTACAAGCAATTTTTTTCAATTTCAGTTTGGAGATAGGCTTGGTCATAGTGTCTGCAACCATGTCGTCTCTAGGACAGTAAAACAAGTGTCATATTTTCTTCTCTGATGACAGATCTAATGAAATGATATTTTATATCCACATGTTTACACCTCTGTCGACAACAGTTTTCTTATTACATAGGTATCCATTCCTTCGAGCAGTTGTTCTAGATAAATACATTCCTGTATTGTCAAAGCTAGAGCCATATATTCGGCTTCACAAGTTGATAGTGCCACTGTGGGCTGTTTCTTTGTTTCCCATGAAACCAGTGAGCTGTCTGTGCCCATACTCACACAATACCCTGTGGTACTTCTCCTGTCTGTGGCGTCTGCTGCCGAATCTGCATCACTATAGGCTTGAAGCCCTAAGCCCTCGCTGCTCTTTCTGAAACAAAGCTGTTTATCTGCTGTGACTTTGAGATAACGAAAAACATGTTTTGCTGTAATCCAGTGCTCTTCTGTGGGATCAGCAAAATGCTGTGATAACTTACTCACTACAAAACATAGGTCAGGGCGAGTACATGTTGTCAAATAAATGAGGCTGCCTACAGCTTCTCTGTACATTTTTACATCTGTAAATTTTTTAGCATCTTCATTGTAGTCTAGCTTTTGATCACATGGTGTTTCCCTAGTTCTACATTCTTGCATATCAAAACGATTCAGGATCTTTCCCACATATCTCTTCTGGGATATTTTTACACAACTGGCAGACTGTTCGAAGTCCATGCCTAGAATTTTTTTTAACCTACCTAGGTCTTTCATTTTGAATCTGGTGGAGAGCATACCTTTCACCTGCTCTAGGTTTCTAGTGTTGTCTGCTGCGATGATTAAATCATCCACCCAAATCACAATTATCACTTTTCCTGACTCTTTTGACTCCTTTGTGTAAACACAGGGGTCTACTGGGTTCCGTATGAAGTGATCTTCGATTAGACATGTATGAAGCATCTCGTTCCAATTTCGCCCAGACTGTTTCAGGCTGTAAATGGATTTTTCTAGCTTACACACTAGCTTCTCTCCTTTCTTCTCGTAACCTTCAGGTTGTTCCATATATATTTCTCTATCAATGGGTGTGTGCAGGTAGGCTGTCTTCACATCCATCTGGTGTAAAATCAAGTCGTCTTCAGCTGCCTTCTGCATCACTACCCGTACACTGGTCAGATTGTCTGTAGGGGAGAATGTCTCACCATACTCTATTCCTTCCCTCTGACTGTAACCTTTAGCTACAAACCTGGCCTTGTACTTGTCGTGCCATTCTATACCCTCCTTGATTGAGTGCACCCATTTGCCTCCCACTGTCTGTCTACCCTCTGGTAACTTTGTTAGAGTAAAAGTATGATTGTCCTCTAGGGACCTCATCTCCTCATCAGTCGCTCTCTCCCATTTTCCTGACTCAGGGGATATCATGGCCTCTTTAAAGGTCTGAGGTACACCACTCACTACTCTGTAGCAGTAATCTATGCTGGTAAGTGTACTGTCATCCTCGTCACTTTCTCACTGGGCATAGTCTTTCAGATATTTTGGGGGTTTATGTTCCCGGGGGGGATATCTCCCATTGCATGAGGTACGTGACGTCACCCTAGGGTGCTTCTCGTCATCATCCTCTGGGGGCTTTTGACCGTCTGTCTGCATGTCTGTGCTCAGTACACTAGGCTGTGGTGTCTCTCTTTCCTCACACCCTACTCTGGAGTCCAGCTCTGGCTCCTGTGTCTGTGTCTCGTTCTCACATGTTGTCTTTGTGACAAACTTTACTAACCTGTGCTTTTGCACTTTCCCCTTACCGGGATAATAGACTAGAAAAGCGGGGCTGCCCTTGTCATGCCCTACAAAAAGTCCTTTTTCACACCTGGATTCGAGTTTTCCCCTGTCCTGTTGGTAAGCATAACACACTGACCCAAACTTGTGCATCCTGGCTAGATCACACCTTTTTCCTGTCAGTGCTGTATGGGGTGGTGCCCGTGTGCATACACCGATTTCTGGTGTAAGCGGCTTCTTGTACCGCATAATGCCATAGACTCTTAGATAAGTTACCATCTATTAGCTTACACCTAGCCATTTCGAAAAGAGTGCCTCCTTCCCTCTCTGCTATCCCGTTCTGGTGCGGGGAGTAAGGACAGGACGTCTCGTGTCTGATCTTGTTCCTTCTCAGCAGTGACTGAAACTCTCTATTTGTGAACTCTGTTCCGTTATCGGACCTTAAGCATTTTACGCTGCCATACACAGCGGCACGTTGGTGTAGTGGTTAACACTGTCGCCTCACAGCAACAAGGTCCAGAGTTCGATTCCCGCTTGGGGACCAGGTTTCCATGATGCCAGGTACTCAGGTGGGGTATCTCCCAGGCCTTTCTGTGTGGAGTTTGCATGTTCTCCCCGTGCTTGCAAGGGTTTCCCCCCGATAAGATAAACCCAATGGAAAAACATGCACAACAGATCGCTAACGCTGTGGCGTCCTTGACGAAGACGGACAGGAGCACTTGGATTGGTCCCCGGGGCTTGGCTCACGTTGACGCCCTATCTGCTCCCGGCTGCCCATGGGGGGAAGGACAACGGGATGGGGACATTTCATCGGCGACTCATTGCATGTGTGTGTGTGTTCCTGTGGGTCGCCCATCTCGCGTGTGTGTGTTAAACTGCATGACAAATAAAGACTTCTAGTCTAACCAATTATCATATTATACATCTGCAAGGAATTGTTCTGTGGCCTGAGAAAGTAAACAAACACTGCCCCTGTAAACACATCTGTGAAAGACTGCACATATTTAAAGCCACCTATGACCCATGATCTCATGCCATGTCTGAATATCATGACTGACATTACACATATCATTTTCATTACATTATGTTTGTAGATAATACATTCTCTTGTACACCTCAATGTTAAATCTCATACCGTCAGGCTCCACAAGAACATTGTTACCTTCATTGAAGAACACTTTGGCACCGTTTGCAGTAGCAGATTTGACAGAGAATAGTTCTTGGGGGAACGAGGGTATGTAGAGGGCATTCTTCAATGTCACTGTACACCGGCGCCCCTCACTGTCTATGAGGCATACCTGTGTGTCTCCTCTCCCCTGCGCCAACCAGAAAGTGCGCTTCCCATCTGCCAGCTCCATGCTGTGTCTCTCCGGCTCGAAGGTGCTGTCAAAGTTCTTGAATCGGTTCCTGTCGTTGATAATGTGGGACGACGCACCTGTGTCCACGATCAGTCCCTTCCTCTGGACCTGCTGCTGCTGCGTTGACTGGGTGGCGTATGCTGTCTGCGCCCCAAAGGTGAAGTCCTCTCCTCCCGCTGCTCTCCGGACGGCGTCTCGACCTGCCTCACGTCCACCGCTGCCGCCATCTTGTACACAGCCGCCATCTTGCACGTGCGCGTACCGAGCGCTCTGTTCGCGTTTCTTTCTACACACTCTGTCTGTGTGTCCCGAAGTTTTACAGAAACTACACCAAACAGTTTTTATGCACTTATCTTTTCGGTGACCCTTTTCTCCACATCGCCAACACGCCATCTCCGTCAGGGGTCCAGTCTTTTTCTTTGGAGCTGCCCGGGCCTTCATTACCCTTTCTCCTGCCTCTTCGGTGACCGGGTCTTCTGAGGCCTCGAAGTTAGTGATCCTGATACGTTAGTCATACATTCATGAAACTGTCCACAGATGCTTCTACTCATGGACAACAAATTTACCATAAGGACCATGAAGTCCACCATATTGAAATTTCCATCATTTCCCTACCCCCCCTAGCCTGTTCATCTGATTTTCACTGATCCTGCTGTGTGGAATCTGGGGACTCAGATCGTCAGATCCAATAAATCTTTGGAAAAATACATGGTAAACAGGAAGTGAACACACTGTACAATTTACACCAAACTTGCAAGTGTGACAGATCGTATGGTAGTCCTTCTGCGTTGTGTTAAATGTCGATGCCCCGAGGGAGTTTCGAACACAGGTCTCCCACGCCGTGGGTGACAACTTAGACCGCTGCACTAAGAGGTAAATTCACTCCTATGTGTCTTTTAACCCTGTTATGGGGAAGTGAGTTTAACTCGCAGCCCGCTTACTGCCACAGTCACTTCACAACACACACGTTCATCGTGACTGTGTATATTACTCACAGACTTCCGTTACACAAGGAGGCATCTGGCCTCATGGTGACACTATTCCCAGACTAAAAACATTTAACTTCTCAGCTCGGATTAGGGTCAAAAGGTGTGCGGAACTATACCCGCTGTTGGCCACCAAAGATCTAGCTCCAGTTAGAGCTCCAGTTTAAAATGGCTCTAGAGTCAGTATGTATATGCTAGTGTTTCTGGGTGTTGATAAGGACCATTCATCACCAGATGACCCCATAACAAAATTGAATATAGTGCAATAAATCTTAAATATATAATATAAACCGCGGCTGCACTTCAGCCTGAGGCAATTTACTCAAGCTGCTATTGTTAGCAGTCTTCTCTTGATTCCTGCCATTCTCGCCATCACTTCCGGTATTTGGCAATCTGAAAAATAGGGGTGTGCGTGATTAAACTAATAAACTCTCATAGTACACACCCCCTCCGTTAGCTATGTTAGTTTTGGTGTGTTTGTGCTTAGTGGTAGCCTACTACCAGAGCTACTTGTGAGGTTCGCCTCTTCCCTGGACCTTTAATTCCTGTTCCCTGGACCTTTTATTCCCTGTCTCCTCACCTCACCAGCCCCCACCCTTGCGTTGTCGTTACTGTGATGTTCGCCTCTTCCCTGGACCTTTAATTCCTGTTCCCTGGACCTTTAATTCCCTGTCTCCTCACCTCTCCAGCCCCCACCCTCGCGTTCGTTTACTCTCGTCTGCTCTTCAGCAGCCCACACCCTTGGACTACCTTTCATTATGTGTTTGATTGGTCCGTGCCGAACACACACTTCTAAGTCAAGTATCAATTACCATCACGCACCTGATGTGTGTTCTAATTAGCACCCCAGTGGGCTTTAAATACCTCGCTCTTCCCCCCAGTCCTTGTCGGGTCGTTCTCTATCTGTAAGCTCCTACGGGAGATTCCCTATCTGTATCTGTTTCTGTATTCTGTATGCTGTTTCATCTCCGGCGTGAGACGAGGTGCAAGCCTTCGCCACCTGTCGCCGTTTGCCTGGAGTGGGACACAGCCTGCGCTCTCTAATTCTCTACGGGAGGTATTCCAGTGTTCCACTCCAGACCCCGCGCCAGACGCGCTCCTACAGCAGACGCGCTCCACTCCAGACCCCGCGCAGACGCGCTCCTACAGCAGACGCGCTCCTACAGCAGATGCGCTCCTACAGCGGACGCGCTCCTACATGTCTGAATATCATGACTGACATTACACATATCATTTTCATTACATTATGTTTGTAGATAATACATTCTCTTGTACACCTCAATGTTAAATCTCATACCGTCAGGCTCCACAAGAACATTGTTACCTTCATTGAAGAACACTTTGGCACCGTTTGCAGTAGCAGATTTGACAGAGAATAGTTCTTGGGGGAACGAGGGTATGTAGAGGGCATTCTTCAATGTCACTGTACACCGGCGCCCCTCACTGTCTATGAGGCATACCTGTGTGTCTCCTCTCCCCTGCGCCAACCAGAAAGTGCGCTTCCCATCTGCCAGCTCCATGCTGTGTCTCTCCGGCTATAGCCTATAGTGATGCAGATTCGGCAGCAGACGCCACAGACAGGAGAAGTACCACAGGGTATTGTGTGAGTATGGGCACAGACAGCTCACTGGTTTCATGGGAAACAAAGAAACAGCCCACAGTGGCACTATCAACTTGTGAAGCCGAATATATGGCTCTAAGCATTTTACGCTGCCATACACAGCGGCACGTTGGTGTAGTGGTTAACACTGTCGCCTCACAGCAACAAGGTCCAGGGTTCGATTCCCGCTTGGGGACCAGGTTTCCATGATGCCAGGTACTCAGGTGGGGTATCTCCCAGGCCTTTCTGTGTGGAGTTTGCATGTTCTCCCCGTGCTTGCAAGGGTTTCCCCCCGATAAGATAAACCCAATGGAAAAACATGCACAACAGATCGCTAACGCTGTGGCGTCCTTGACGAAGACGGACAGGAGCACTTGGATTGGTCCCCGGGGCTTGGCTCACGTTGACGCCATATCTGCTCCCGGCTGCCCATGGGGGGAAGGACAACGGGATGGGGACATTTCATCTGCGACTCATTGCATGTGTGTGTGTGTTCCTGTGGGTCGCCCATCTCGCGTGTGTGTGTTAAACTGCATGACAAATAAAGACTTCTAGTCTAACCAATTATCATATTATACATCTGCAAGGAATTGTTCTGTGGCCTGAGAAAGTAAACAAACACTGCCCCTGTACACACATCTGTGAAAGACTGCACATATTTAAAGCCACCTATGACCCATGATCTCATGCCATGTCTGAATATCATGACTGACATTACACATATCATTTTCATTACATTATGTTTGTAGATAATACATTCTCTTGTACACCTCAATGTTAAATCTCATACCGTCAGGCTCCACAAGAACATTGTTACCTTCATTGAAGAACACTTTGGCACCGTTTGCAGTAGCAGATTTGACAGAGAATAGTTCTTGGGGGAACAAGGGTATGTAGAGGGCATTCTTCAATGTCACTGTACACCGGCGCCCCTCACTGTCTATGAGGCATACCTGTGTGTCTCCTCTCCCCTGCGCCAACCAGAAAGTGCGCTTCCCATCTGCCAGCTCCATGCTGTGTCTCTCCGGCTCGAAGGTGCTGTCAAAGTTCTTGAATCGGTTCCTGTCGTTGATAATGTGGGACGACGCACCTGTGTCCACGATCAGTCCCTTCCTCTGGACCTGCTGCTGCTGCGTTGACTGGGTGGCGTATGCTGTCTGCGCCCCAAAGGTGAAGTCCTCTCCTCCCGCTGCTCTCCGGACGGCGTCTCGACCTGCCTCACGTCCAGCGCTGCCGCCATCTTGTACACAGCCGCCATCTTGCACGTGCGCGTACCGAGCGCTCTGTTCGCGTTTCTTTCTACACACTCTGTCTGCGTGTCCCGAAGTTTTACAGAAACTACACCAAACAGTTTTTATGCACTTATCTTTTCGGTGACCCTTTTCTCCACATCGCCAACACGCCATCTCCGTCAGGGGTCCAGTCTTTTTCTTTGGAGCTGCCCGGGCCTTCATTACCCTTTCTCCTGCCTCTTCGGCGACCGGGTCTTCTGAGGCCTCGAAGTTAGTGATCCTGATACGTTAGTCATACATTCATGAAACTGTCCACAGATGCTTCTACTCATGGACAACAAATTTACCATAAGGACCATGAAGTCCACCATATTGAAATGTCCATCATTTCCCTACCCCCCCTAGCCTGTTCATCTGATTTTCACTGATCCTGCTGTGTGGAATCTGGGGACTCAGATCGTCAGATCCAATAAATCTTTGGAAAAATACATGGTAAACAGGAAGTGAACACACTGTACAATTTACACCAAACTTGCAAGTGTGACAGATCGTATGGTAGTCCTTCTGCGTTGTGTTAAATGTCGATGCCCCGAGGGAGTTTCGAACACGGGTCTCCCACGCCGTGGGTGACAACTTAGACCGCTGCACTAAGAGGTAAATTCACTCCTATGTGTCTTTTAACCCTGTTATGGGGAAGTGAGTTTAACTCGCAGCCCGCTTACTGCCACAGTCACTTCACAACACACACGTTCATCGTGACTGTGTATATTACTCACAGACTTCCGTTACACAAGGAGGCATCTGGCCTCATGGTGACACTATTCCCAGACTAAAAACATTTAACTTCTCAGCTCGGATTAGGGTCAAAAGGTGTGCGGAACTATACCCGCTGTTGGCCACCAAAGATCTAGCTCCAGTTAGAGCTCCAGTTTAAAATGGCTCTAGAGTCAGTATGTATATGCTAGTGTTTCTGGGTGTTGATAAGGACCATTCATCACCAGATGACCCCATAACAAAATTGAATATAGTGCAATAAATCTTAAATATATAATATAAACCGCGGCTGCACTTCAGCCTGAGGCAATTTACTCAAGCTGCTATTGTTAGCAGTCTTCTCTTGATTCCTGCCATTCTCGCCATCACTTCCGGTATTTGGCAATCTGAAAAATAGGGGTGTGCGTGATTAAACTAATAAACTCTCATAGTACACACCCCCTCCGTTAGCTATGTTAGTTTTGGTGTGTTTGTGCTTAGTGGTAGCCTACTACCAGAGCTACTTGTGAGGTTCGCCTCTTCCCTGGACCTTTAATTCCTGTTCCCTGGACCTTTTATTCCCTGTCTCCTCACCTCACCAGCCCCCACCCTCGCGTTGTCGTTACTGTGAGGTTCGCCTCTTCCCTGGACCTTTAATTCCTGTTCCCTGGACCTTTAATTCCCTGTCTCCTCACCTCTCCAGCCCCCACCCTCGCGTTCGTTTACTCTCGTCTGCTCTTCAGCAGCCCACACCCTTGGACTACCTTTCATTATGTGTTTGATTGGTCCGTGCCGAACACACACTTCTAAGTCAAGTATCAATTACCATCACGCACCTGATGTGTGTTCTAATTAGCACCCCAGTGGGCTTTAAATACCTCGCTCTTCCCCCCAGTCCTTGTCGGGTCGTTCTCTATCTGTAAGCTCCTACGGGAGATTCCCTATCTGTATCTGTTTCTGTATTCTGTATGCTGTTTCATCTCCGGCGTGAGACGAGGTGCAAGCCTTCGCCACCTGTCGCCGTTTGCCTGGAGTGGGACACAGCCTGCGCTCTCTAATTCTCTACGGGAGGTATTCCAGTGTTCCACTACAGACCCCGCGCCAGACGCGCTCCTACAGCAGACGCGCTCCACTCCAGACCCCGCGCAGACGCGCTCCTACAGCAGACGCGCTCCTACAGCAGATGCGCTCCTACAGCGGACGCGCTCCTACAGCAGACGCGCTCAACTCCAGACCCCGCGCAGACGTGCTCCTACAGCAGACGCGCTCCTACAGCAGACGCGCTCCACTCCAGACCCCGCGCAGACGCGCTCCTACAGCAGACGCGCTCCTACAGCGGACGCGCTCCTACAGCAGACGCGCTCAACTCCAGACCCCGCGCAGACGCGCTCCTACAGCAGACGCGATCCTACAGCAGACGCGCTCCACTCCAGACCCCGCGCAGACGCGCTCCTACAGCAGACGCGCTCCTACAGCGGACGCGCTACTACTCCAGACGCGCATCGCTCTCTAATTCTCTACGGGAGGATGCGTCTCTCCGAGCCGGCGCGCTCTCTGAACCGGCGCGTTCTCCAAGCCGACGCGCACCACTTCAGACGTTTAGCCGGCGCGCTATTACTCCAGACGCGCATCGCTCTCTAATTCTCTACGGGAGGATGCGTCTCTCCGAGCCGGCGCGCTCTCCGAACCGGCGCGTTCTCCAAGCCGACGCGCACCACTTCAGACGTTTAGCCGGCGCGCTACTACTCCAGATGCGCATCGCTCTCTAATTCTCTACGGGAGGATGCGTCTCTCCGAGCCGGCGCGCTCTCCGAACCGGCGCGTTCTCCAAGCCGACGCGCACCACTTCAGACGTTTAGCCGGAGCGCTACTACTCCAGACGCGCATCGCTCTCTAATTCTCTACGGGAGGATGCGTCTCTCCGAGCCGGCGCGCTCTCCGAACCGGCGCGTTCTCCAAGCCGACGCGCACCACTCCAGACTTCTAGCCGGCGCGCTACTTCTCCAGACTCGCATCGCTCTCTAATTCTCTACGGGAGGATGCGTCTCTCCGAGCCGGCGCGCTCTTCAAGCCGACGCGCACCACTCCAGACGTCTAGCCTGTGCGCTCCTACTCCATCCCTGTAAGCAGCTCTGGCCCTCGCCCTGTCCAAGGCCTTAACCCTGTTTTCTCTGTCCCTGTCTCCAGCCCGCCTCCCCGGGCCTCTGTCCCTGTTCCCCTCTCCAGTGCCCCTGTTCCTGCCCTGTCCTTTGCCCTGGCCCTGTTCCTTTAGCCTTAGCCCCTTTGCCTGCTCGCCTCTTAAAGGCACAGTGCCAATTTTCCCTAATTCTTGTTTCCAGTATTTTGTGTTCTCCCTTAGCCTTCCCCTTAGCCTGCTCGCCTCTTAAAGGCACATTGCCCTTTTTCCTTGTTCCAGTATTTTTGTGTTCTCCCTTAAAGGGACAGTGCCGCTTTTCTGTTGTATTCAATAAATGCCCAGTTCTTGGCTTACTCTCATACCTGTCTTGTGTTGTGCGATTGGGGTCGGTTACAAACCATAACAGTACGACCCGACCAGTCGACGACCCCAGCCAGCACAGACAGTGTATGTTGAGTTAGCCTTTGTTAGCTCCCCTGTTGGCTTCCCTGTTAGCTTCCCTGTTAGCCTGTTAGTCTCCCCTGTTAGCTCCCCTGTTAGCTTCCCTGTTAGTCTCCCCTGTTGGCTTCTTTGTTAGCTCCCCTGTTAGCTCCCCTGTTAGCCTGTTTGTCTCCCCTGTTAGCTCCCCTGTTAGCCTTGTTAGTTCCCCTGTTGACTCCCCTGTTAGCTTCCCTGTTAGCTCCCCTGTTAGCCTGTTAGCTCCCCTGTTAGCTTCCCTGTTAGCCTCGTTAGCTCCCCTGCAGCTTGCCAGGCCTCTACTACCGGCATGGCCCCAGTCTGTTAGCTTAGCCCCGGCTGCTAGCACAGCCTCTATGTTAATGCAGCCCTTGCAGCTAGCATAGGCCCTGTAGCTAGCCATGCCCAGGCAGCTAACCCGGTCCCTCTGCATGGCCTCCACTTTTTGTGTAGTTTCCCCGCTGCTAGGACTGCCCTTTCAGCTAGCAAGGTCAGTTTTCTCCCACTGCTAGGACTGCCCCTTCAGCTAGCAAGGTCAGTTTCTCCCACTGCTAGGACTGCCCCTTCAGCTAGCAAGGTCAGTTTCCCCACTGCTAGGACTGCCCCTTCAGCTAGCAAGGTCAGTTTTTCCCCACTGCTAGGACTGCCCCTTCAGCTAGCAAGGTCAGTTTCCCCACTGCTAGGACTGCCCCTTCAGCTAGCAAGGTCAGTTTTCCCCACTGCTAGGACTGCCCCTTCAGCTAGCAAGGTCAGTTTTCCCCACTGCTAGGACTGCCCCTTCAGCTAGCAAGGTCAGGTTTCCCCACTGCTAGGACTGCCCCTTCAGCTAGCAAGGTCAGTTTCCCCACTGCTAGGACTGCCCCTTCAGCTAGCAAGGTCAGTTTTCCCCACTTCTAGGACTGCCCCTTCAGCTAGCAAGGTCAGTTTCTCCCACTGCTAGGACTGCCCCTTCAGCTAGCAAGGTCAGTTTCCCCACTGCTAGGACTGCCCTTTCAGCTAGCAAGGTCAGTTTTCCCCACTGCTAGGACTGCCCCTTCAGCTAGCAAGGTCAGTTTCTCCCACTGCTAGGACTGCCCCTTCAGCTAGCAAGGTCAGTTTCTCCCACTGCTAGGACTGCCCCTTCAGCTAGCAAGGTCAGTTTTTCCCCACTGCTAGGACTGCCCCTTCAGCTAGCAAGGTCAGTTTCCCCACTGCTAGGACTGCCCTTTCAGCTAGCAAGGTCAGTTTTCCCCACTGCTAGGACTGCCCCTTCAGCTAGCAAGGTCAGTTTCCCCACTGCTAGGACTGCCCCTTCAGCTAGCGAGGTCAGTTTCCCCACAGCTAGGATTGTCCTTCCAGCTAGCTTCTTCTCTCATGCTGGTCCAGCCCTGTCTGCTCGCCTAGCTCCGGCAGCTAGCGCAGCCTCTATGTTAATGTAGCAGTACAGCTGGCATAGGCCCTGTAGCTAGCAGTGCCCTGGCAGCTACCCTGTCCCTCTGCTAGCCCCACTTTTGGTGTAGCTTCCCCGCTAGCATGGCCCAATTTTTTGTTTGTTGCCTTGTTTATGTCCCCTGCCCCTCTGTCTGTATTTTTGGGTCGCCCGGTGGCTCCCGTGGAGGGGGGGGGTACTGTGAGGTTCGCCTCTTCCCTGGACCTTTAATTCCTGTTCCCTGGACCTTTTATTCCCTGTCTCCTCACCTCACCAGCCCCCACCCTTGCGTTGTCGTTACTGTGAGGTTCGCCTCTTCCCTGGACCTTTAATTCCCTGTCTCCTCACCTCTCCAGCCCCCACCCTCGCGTTCGTTTACTCTCGTCTGCTCTTCAGCAGCCCACACCCTTGGACTACCTTTCATTATGTGTTTGATTGGTCCGTGCCGAACACACACTTCTAAGTCAAGTATCAATTACCATCACGCACCTGATGTGTGTTCTAATTAGCGCCCCAGTGGGCTTTAAATACCTCGCTCTTCCCCCCAGTCCTTGTCGGGTCGTTCTCTATCTGTAAGCTCCTACGGGAGATTCCCTATCTGTATCTGTTTCTGTATTCTGTATGCTGTTTCATCTCCGGCGTGAGACGAGGTGCAAGCCTTCGCCACCTGTCGCCGTTTGCCTGGAGTGGGACACAGCCTGCGCTCTCTAATTCTCTACGGGAGGTATTCCAGTGTTCCACTCCAGACCCCGCGCCAGACGCGCTCCTACAGCAGACGCGCTCCACTCCAGACCCCGCGCAGACGCGTTCCTACAGCAGACGCGCTCCTACAGCAGATGCGCTCCTACAGCGGACGCGCTCCTACAGCAGACGCGCTCAACTCCAGACCCCGCGCAGACGCGCTCCTACCGGAGAGGCGGGCTGGAGACAGGGACAGAGAACAGGGTTAAGGCCTTGGACAGGGCGAGGGCCAGAGCTGCTTACAGGGATGAGGACAGGGTTCCTGGCACGGGGACAGGGGCCCGACGGCGGAGGCCTGGCACGGGAACAGGGGCCCGACGGCGGAGGCCTGGCACGGGGACAGGGGCCCGACGGCGGGGGCCTGGCACGGGGACAGGGGCCCGACGGCGGAGGCCTGGCACGGGGACAGGGCCCGACAGCGGGGGCCGGGCACGGAGATCCTCCTCCCGTCCTCGGATGCTGCAGACGGGCAGCGCAGAACAAAGGGGGTCCCAGGGGACCGGGATGGGAACACGCCGTCCTCCCGTGGAATACTAGGGAGCGACGACGAGCCTCACCCCAGGAACGAGGATCACGAAGAGACGCCTTCCTCCCGTGGAATCGGGAGCGATGGCGAGCCGCCTTGACCTCTGGAGTGGGAACACTGGAAAACCTCCCGTAGAGAATTAGAGAGCGAAGACGGCGTCCCACTCCAGGCAAACGGCGACAGGTGGTGATGGCTGGGCCGTCGTCTCACGCCGGAGACGCGGCAGGTGATGGTGACGTACAGAATGGTAACGTACAGCACTCCATGAACACAGAACGACCCGACCAGGACTGGAAGGGAGGTCCAGGTATATAAAGCCCTCTGGGGCGCTAATCACAAACTATGACAGCTGCGTGAAGGTAGTCCAAGGGTGGGGGCTGGTGAAGGAGAGTAGACAGGGAAAAATCTCGCAAGGGTGGGGGCTGGTGAAGGAGAGTAGACAGGGAAAAGCTCAGGGAACAGGCGAATCCCCACACACACACAAAGGGATAATGGCTTATAGCAGACTTAATGATTTTATAATATTTCAGATAATAAAATCAAATGTTTATCATCAACTATCCAGTTAGTATTTATATTGTAATGTTTGGCCACTTTAAATCATTGAACGTAGAGAGAGAGAGAGAGAGAGAGAGAGAGAGGGAGAGAGAGAGAGAGAGAGAGAGAGAGAGAGAGAGAGAGAGAGAGAGAGAGAGAGAGAGAGAGAGAGAGAGAGAGAGAGAGAGAGAGAGAGAGAGAGGGAGAGCGCGCGTTTGAGCATTCTGATGTGCCGTAGTTGCCCACACCTTGATGGCATTTTGTCAACACAGTTGGAACCTGGGCCCCGTTCCCCGTACCTGGATAACTGAGTTAGCCGGATAATTTCCAGTCTAGCCTGACTTAAGCCGGACCTTCCTGTTCCCCGACGCTCGATTGTCCAAATCACCATGACAACAGATCAAAAAGTTTGAGCCTGGTCGCGAGCAGGGTTACCTTCAGTTAGCCGGATGAACCATGGCCACGCCCCCGCAAATAAGAGATAGAGATCCCATTTATACCATTCTGAATTATGTTTCTGTGCTTCGTTTTCCTAGAGGGGGCTTTTGAAATGTATAATAATAGAACTAAATGCTGATAATAAATCATATTGAGCCTATAGATTTACTTTGTCCTAAATAAAATAATGCACGTCATATACGGCGCTTGGAGTCGTGATACACGCTGCATGTGGTTATTTTAATAACGGCGCATTGCAAATGTGAACCCTGCGGGGATATTTTTAATGAATGAAACCTATCGGCCGTTTGGCTCTGATTAGTTTCATATATTCTCCGCTGTAGATTTGCTTAACGGAGCGCCCGGATTGTGTTTCATTCAAGCATAAAATTGAAGTGTCTATGCGTGGATTTTGGTTTTTGTGTGATATTGTAACTGGGATTAAAATGTCTGATGAGATGCGCTGTTTGACGGATTTGAGAAATTGAATGAGCCGTTGACGTCACATTAATGCATTTGAGAATAAAGAGATAAAACTTCATTCAAAACAAAAATATTCTAAACACGGGTCTCTCGTCCATTAATGGATAAACAATGAATATATCCCGTCTGGTACAGTGGCGCAGCGGCTAGTGCACAATCCTGGCAACCGGGCGACTGGAGTTCGAAACCCCGCGTTTCCAATATAATTTTTTTGGAATATAATATTAATGATTATACGCAAAAGTAGCCTAGTTTTAAGTTAAAATATTATAAATCTACATGCATTGAGGATGTCATTCTTTATATAGCTCTCAACGTGCACCAAATTGAATTATTCCTACATTGCAAAAAGAAGGAAAAGACTAGGAGAAGTGGGATTCGAACCCAGGCCGTCTGCGTGTAAGTCAAAACCACAAACCGTCACACCACAGTGCAGATAAATAAAAGATCCACCATACATCAATCAATGGGTAAGAGGGCCGTATCCTTATTCTGTATAACAGTTGAACTAATTATTTTCGCTAGCAAGATCTCATTTGATTATTCAATCCATAAACCTACTGCCTGCAGGCAAGTTTAAAGAAATATAATCTGATTGATTGGGGTAATGAGGGACTTAAAATTAGCCTATAGATTATGCATTTAACTTGTCGGCGAGGCTATTGAGCCGTACTGCAATCTGTTAATAAAGTTTTAAATCAATTAATCAATCAATGCCGTTAGAAAATCAGGATCTCTGCTATCGATACGTGCTGGCTTTTCAACTGAAGCGGCCGCGCGCACTTATCCTGGGTCTCAAGTCTGGTTCGAGTTAACGAGACTGAATCCACCTTCGAGGAACAGGAAAATCCCGGCTTCAAACATCGGGTTAATTGAATCTGGATAATGGGACTCTTGATCGACTTAGTTGAACCAGGTACAGGGAATAGGGCCCTGGAGGAAGCGATATAAAGAAACGAATTGCCAATAAATGTGAAGTTATCTTTGAACCTGTTGTCAAGCGTGGTCAATATACCCCCCCCCCCCCCCCCCCATTTCCTAATGGTACTGGTGTTGCGGAGTCATGTTAGTTAGTTAGATAGTGTAGCGTTAGCTGAGCGGCTAACATCGGCTAACGTTAGCCAGTTGGTCATTTCAATTCATGTCGACTTCCACTCTTTGTTGATAACTGTGACGCAGCTCTCGCCTTCCGTAGTAGCGAAGAAAAGATAGTCTCTGCTGCTGAGTGCTGACAGAAGTGGATTAGAGGAAATTATGTGAATGAATCGGTTTTGACCGATGCGAAGACGCTACAACAGAAGTATCGCGAGTTCAACCTGAATTGTAGCCGATGCGCACTTTTCCCACCGGTGCACTCAGTTTATGTTTATGCCGGTGCACCGATGCGAATCGGTGAATCTTAACATCACTAGAGTATACTAGTTTTTGGTGTTCAATGAGTTAACTAGTGTAGCCTGCCCAGATGTAACGTTGAACAAATTGGGATAATCTGCAGCTGAACAGCCATGCATCGTTCACAATCACATGAGAAAACTATGATTCGTTCTACCTAAGGAAACCATCTCAAGTATCTTCGATGATCTACATTGCGAGTTTGTGGAAATAACTGAGTGATGCTGGCCTGGTGCAGTAGTGACAGTGTAACTAACAATGTAACAAACTTTAATATAAAGCATAACCCTGCACACATTCAATGAACGATCATTATATTATCATACTGGCCAATCGCGTCTCGCTCTTCGCCATTATGAGATATCTCTTATCTCCTAGCACATAATGTGCTCACGAAACAACAAATGCACTCACATGCACGTGACCAGGCCACGCCCCTGCGTCCCACTATATGACGCCGGACATGGTCACACTCTACCTTCCTCTTTTTGTTTCCAACACGGAAGTAGCAGTGCACTCCGAGAACTAGCTGTTATGAAACGCAGGGAGAGATTAGACAATTTTGGGTATTCGCCAGAGGTTCACCAGCCCCTGGAATCTTCTCGGCACATCCTAATGGCGCATCGGGCCTGTCCTGGGGTTTCTTCGTCTAGTGACAGCGGATCGAGGGACGTCGCGCGACGGTTAGCAGTCGAGCTACGTCGTGCACAGGTAGGGCCTGCGCTAACAGGCATAGATACTAGCATGAGTGATACTGCTCGTTGTCCCGTGAGACAGCCAAGTTGTGTATTGGCGCGAGGGGCAGGATATTTGGGTAAACATGGTCGTCATGACTCTATTTTGGGTGTTTTCCCAGCTATCCTGGAGCGCGCGGCTAATGCTAATGCTACAATGCTGGGACGCCGTTCCTTTGTTCCCCGCCGTGGGCTGTCGCCACTCTTCCCTCCTCTTAACCGTTTCATTACTGAAGGTCAATCGGTGTCTAATTTGGGGGGTTTTGCTGAGGCTTATTTACCCTTTATACGGGTGGATGGGCTGACAACAGGGCGCAAGGCAGGTGTGCCGTGGCTAGAGGGCCAGGTAGCATCGGTCCTTTGCCCTGGCATGGTTGAACGGTGTCCCACCCGGAAGCCGACGCCAGAGGGCGAGTCGGCCCGGCAGGTGGCTGTATGGGCTGATGAAGTTTATACCGCCGCAGGACGGAATTTAGCGGCGACCAGTGTCATTGCTCAGTTGACTGCTTTTCTGTCCACAAGGGTGTCGGGTAGTGGGGCCTTAGGGCCAGCCGACGTCGAAAACATTGTACGTGTTTTTGAGGTTATACAGCTTTTAACCCAGTCACAAGCTATAACCGCAGGGAGGACTAGGATGCTGTCAACGCTTGTTCACAGACATCTTTGGTTGGAGCAGTCTTCCTTTGAGGAGGAGAAAAGGCTTCTCCTCCTCAGGGCTCCCCTCTCGGCAGAGGGACTCTTTGGTCTCTCCGCAGGAGCGCGGGCGGTATTTGACCTAGGCCCCACACCGCCTCGCACCACGCAGCCAGAGGTGAGGGCGCGGCCTCGCCAGCGACTGTGGCGAGGCCCCCGACCAGCGGCTATGTTTCCCCCGCCTGAGGTACCCTGGACACAAAGACAACAGGTGATCACAAGGCCGACAGCCTTGGCGGCCGAGGGATCGGCTACATTAGATGAGCATGCCCTAAAAAACCATCGCCGTCTAGCTGTGTTGCTCTCCGGTCACTCCCCCCCCCAACACCATACAGGCTCTGATTTGTCCCTTTTGGCTGCAGGCCGCATGCCTTCACTGAGGCGCAAGCGGCCCCACGTTTCGCTTCTCATGGGGACAGGGGCTGACACCCAGTTGCTGGCTAGGCCTGGGTCTGCCTATGAGAATGCTGTGCTGTCAAGCGGCTCCCATGCCACACGTTCTGCGTCTGTGTTTGGTGAGCCTGGTGTTGTGTCTGTCAACAACGAAGGTTGTCAGCGGGGGAACTCGAGGCCCAGGGGGTCGCAGCGTGAGTTCCCCCAGCCCCGCCCTCACCAGGCCGGATATCGATAGATAGATAGAAACTTTATTGCCATTTCAACACTGTTGATTGGGATTTGTCTTGGTGCCACATACAGTACAGACAATGTTAAAAACATACAATATAAAAACACAAGAATACAATCCCCACAATAAAAGGTTTTACACAAACAATTAAAAAGAGAAAATGCTACAGTACCTAAAATAAATTGCTCAGTGTTCCAGTTTTAAAGTGCATATTGCCTTAAAGTGCATGTTGGCTGGTGCTAGCCCTTGTTGTGCAAAGTGCCTGTACATTTGTACTTGAGTTCAGGTGACGTACAGCCTCGGGATATGTACTGTTTTTAAAACGGGATGTCCTGCAGTCTTCTGCCAGAGGGAAGGGGGTTAAAGAGGTCGTAAGCAGGGTGAGAAGGGTCCCTGATCACCTTTTCCCCTTTCCGCCGGATTTGTGTGGCATAAATGGAGGCCACAGAGGGGAGCTCACAGCCGATGATTTTTGACGCTGTGCGTACAGTTCGTTCTAAATGTCCTCTATCATGGACAGTGGTGTTTCCGTACCACACAGTCATTGAGAAGGTAAGGACACTCTCCACAGTGGCTCTATAAAAACTGAGCATCGCCTCCCTGGACACACCAAACGTTTTAAGCTGGCGCAGGGAGTGGAGCCTCTGGTGGGCGTTGCTAATTATGAGGCTGGTGTTAACTTCCCATTTTAAATTATCACATATGGTGATGCCGAGGAATTTTAAACTGTCTACCCTATCACGTTAGTGCCTCCCACGGCCGGAGGTCAGTCAGGCACGTGTGATTTGGGTGGTAGTAATATCACTGCAGGGCTACAGTGTGTAGGAACCCACCCTATCGGGCAGTGTGGGGACCACACGCCTTGCATGTTCAGCTGCAGAACAGATCCTCAGCAGTCCATGCCAGGGAAATGTTCAGTGGGGGAGCTTATGTCACCCAGTGTGATGTCAGCTTCCCCCGTATCAAACCGGCCCTTTCTGTCGGGGTCCCCCCTTGGGTGCGATTGCCTTGTTGGTAGTGTCAGGGTACGATATCCCGGCTCCGCGAGACGCCCAACCCTGCGAGTCCAGGGTTGGCAACGCACAGCGGGTGGGACCGGGCCGCCTATCTACGGTTCCTGGCAGACCAGCGCCAAGTGGCGGCGGGTGCGCTTTGGGATTATCATCACATATGGCTACAACAGTGCCATATCTCGAGGTGGATGGAGAGAACACTGAGGCGGGGGCTTGTGTTGCAGTTTGCACGACCCCCACCCTCCGTTTTCAGGTTTGGTACAGACCCTATTGTCAGGGTCAGCAGCAGTGACAGCTCTGGCCGACAAGAATCCAATCTCTGTTGGCAAAGCAAGCCATTGTCGTGGTCCCAAAGGAGGATGCGATGCGTGGCGTTTACTCCCGGTATTTTCTGGTTCCCAAGAAATCGGGAGGTGTCAGACCTATTCTGGATCTGTCTGCGTTCAATCGGCTGATTGTGGCGAGGCGGTTCAGGATGTTGACCGTCAAACACCTGATAAGCTCTGTCAGAGTGGGAGACTGGTTCACCTCTATAGACCTGAAGGATGCGTACTTTCACATCCAGATCTTCCCTCCTCACAGGAAATTCCTTTGCTTCCTTTTTCAGGGTGTAGCGTACAAATACCAGAGGCTGCCGTTCGGCTATTCTCTGGCCCCCCGCACATTCACCAAGTGCGTGGAGACCGTGCTGGAGCCTCTACGTCGTCAGGGGATACGAGTTACTTTCTATCTCGATGACATTCTGCTCCTCAGCCGGTCGGAGGTGGTCGCCAGGTCTCAGGCTGGTGGTGGAATTCCTCACCAGTCTGGGTTTTGCTGTGAACTGGAAGAAGAGTACTCCTCTTCCCAGTCAACAGGTGGAGTACTTGGGCTTGGTTCTAAGCTCAAGGCCCATGAGGGCAACCCTCTCAGAGCGACGGCGAGAGGATATTCTCGGCGCGCTCAGGGGGTTCCGTCCTGGCAGGATGGTTACGGCGCTGTCGGCTGCTGGTTACGGCGGAGACTCAGCAGCCGCCATCACCCCAGTCATCACACACATAATAAACCTCTCCATAAAACAGGGACACGTCCCCAAGGACTTCAAAATTGCGAGAGTGACCCATCTGCACAAAAAAGGCAGTAAATTAGACCCAGGCAACTACCGCCCTGTTTCTATCCTTACCCCCATCTCGAAAGTCATGGAAGAAATTGTATACGAACAGGTCGAAAAATACCTCGCGGAAAAAAATCTAATCTACGAATTCCAATCTGGCTTCAGAACATCCCACTCCACTGACACATGCCTTCTCTATTTAAACGACCACATCAAACAAGAGGTGGACGCGGGCAAATACTGCGGCATGGTCATGCTGGACCTACAAAAGGCCTTCGACACTGTCAATCACACCATTCTGATTGACAAGCTAAAAGCAATTGGTTTTGATAGTCTATCAGTGAGCTGGATGCAATCCTACCTGGAGGGGAGAGAGCAGATGGTGGAGGTAAACGGTACCCTATCCCCCCCCCTCACAGTAAGCTGTGGTGTTCCACAAGGAAGCATACTAGGTCCGCTACTGTTCCTAATTTATGCAAATGACATGTCGTCAGCTTGTGACTGCAACTTGTTCCTGTTTGCGGACGACTCAGCCCTGCTGGTCTCTGACAAGAACAAGTTACAGGTTGAAAAAACCCTCAGCTCAGAACTAGGCAAAATCTGCATATCGCTCGCTGATAACAAACTATCATTACACATGGGCAAAACAGAGTCCATTCTCTTCGGCTCAAATAACAAACTCAGCAAGACCGACGGCTTCTCAGTTACAGTGGGTGACAATATTGTCACAAGGAAAGAAGATATTACCTACCTGGGTTCCATCCTAGAGGCAAATCTTTCCTGTGACAAAATGGCATCCAATGTAATAAAAAAAGTCAACCAACGAACTCGATTCTTGTACCGGATCTCCTCACTGGTAAACAAGAATACCCTGAAGACTCTGGCAGGAGCACTCATTCAAGGGTACTACGACTATGCTTGTACCTCATGGTACCAAAGCACCTCAAAGGCGCTAAAAACAAAATTACAAACATCTCAAAACAAACTGGTCAGACTACTGCTTGACCTTACTCCTAGAACCCACCTCACCCCTGCCCACTTTGACAACCTAGGATGGCTTAGAGTAGACGACAGAGTACAGCAACTTGCAATGGGCCTGGTCTACAAGATACACTACACGACCAAGGTACCCATGTACATGTCAAAATACTTCCCAAAGGTCAGTGAATACCACGATCACAACACCAGAGGGAGCTCCACAAATCATGTTAAACCCAGATTCGGCTCAAACAAGGGACTAAACACGTTTAGCAATTATGCCACATCAATGTGGAACGCCCTACCCAAAGCTGTAAAGGAATGTGAATCACTACCCACTTTCAAAAACACTCTCAAAAAACACCTAAGGGAGACTGCAATTCGAAACTGGCCACTGTAAATGTCCGAACACAACCCCCTCCAATGTACAGTAAATTACCATGTATGGTCTTGTCAATATTCCAATGTACAGTTTTGTTTGTACAGTTGTACAGTGTACCCCACCCACCCCACTCCTACCCAACCTCCCCCCCCCCCCCCACCCACCCAACCACCTCCAATGTACAGTCCCCCCCCCACCTACCCAATCCAATGTACAGTTTCTACGTCAAATGTATATACTTTTTTTCTTGACTCTTTTTGTATCACAAACAGTACTGTATTTGCAAATCTGGTATCATAAATGTTTAGATGTAGCAGTACTGTCTATCTGTATGTCATGTATGCCATATATGTTACGATGAATTGAAAATGGGGGACCCTGATGTAAACAAGACGAAAGTCTTTCTCTGGTCTGCATCCCCTTAACAATTGTATGTATTGAGCTGTACTGTACTGTACCCATTCTGCAATCTGTTAATAAAGTTTTCAATCAATCAATCAATCAATCAGTCCGTGATGCGCCTGCTCGGTATGATGGCATCTGCTCACTATGTGGTCCCTCTTGGCCTCCTTTTTATGAGGAGGGTTGAGAGGTGGTTTTCCAAAATAGACCTGGTGAGAGGCAAGTGGAAACGACTGAAGGTTCCTGTGTCAATACTGGGGGATCTTGACCACTGGGGGAGGACTGGTACCCTCACCAGCGGGATCTCCATGGGCTGCAGGCTATCACATGTCACGGTCTTCACGGACGCCTCCCTCACGGGATGGGGGGGACGTGTCGGACCAACGCAGTAGCGGGCAGCTTGACGTACCATGCTGCCCGGTCTGCACTGCATATCAATGTGTTGGAATTGAAGGCGGTCCTTCTGGTCCTCAAGCAGTTCGGCCACCTGGTGGTGGGCGAGCACGTGTTGATCAGGACGGACAACACGACGACAGCGTTGTATATATCAACAGACAGGGAGGAGTACGCTCCATCCGTCTGCACCGGGCGGCGGTCGAGCTCTGGCTATGGGCGTCTCTCAATCTGCGCAGCCTGAGGGCGCTCCACATCCCTGGCAAGGAGAATGTGGGCGCAGATGTGATGTCGCGGGGCGGTCCTGCATCCCGACGAGTGGGGACTACGTCCAGACATAGTCAGACAGGTCTGGGACCGATTCGGGGAGGCCACGGTGGATCTGTTTGCAGACAGTCTCACCAGTGCCCCTTATGGTTCTCGGTCAGTCGGGGGGACAATCCTCCCCTGGGGGTGGAAGCCTTCTCGATGTATCCATGGCCGCCCGGGATTCTGTACGCGTTCCCCCCCATACCCCTGATAGCTCAGCTGTTGGAGCGGGTATGTCGGGAGCGCAGGACTTTGATCCTGATCGCGCCGTACCGGGGCATGGCTGTGTGGTTCCCGGTCCTGATCCAGCTCTTGGTAGCCCCGCCGTGGCCTGTTCCATGGTCGCCGAGGGCCCTCTCTCAGGCACACAGGTCTCTGTGTCTGTTCCCTGTTCTGGGGCAGCCACTGAAGGTTTGGCTGCTGAGAGGGTGAGTCTGGAGGGGATGGGTCTTAACCCTACTGTGGTCGACACCATCCGGAACATGCGCGCTCCGTCCACTAGCGCGGTTTACGTGGGTAAGTGGCATGCTTTTCAAGAGTGGTGTAAGGTTGGGGGCCTGGATCCGGTGTCCTGCTCCCTGGGCACTGTTCTTTCCTTCCTCCAGTCTATCCTGGATAGACTGTCGGCCTTGGCGGTGAGGGTATACGCCGCAGCTATATCCTCTTGTCATGTGGGTTTTGGCGGCGTTACAGTGTTCAGCCACACTCTTGTGAAACGTTTCCTGCTTGGCGCTCGGCGTCTCAAGCCTGTGGGACGTTCTCTGTCTCCGAGTTGGGACCTCCAACTGGTCCTGGGCCAGTTGTCGGAGGCCCCGTTTGAGCATCTTGAGCAAGCGCCATTGGAGCAGCTGTCTTTTAAGACGGCGTTCCTTCTGGCCATCACCTCCGCTAAGCGCGTGGGTGAGCTGTGTGCTCTCTCGGTGCGGCCTGAGTGCCTGACTATTCGGGCCAATAGCGGTGCGACTCTGAGGCCTAATCCAGTCTTCGTGCCAAAGAATATCCGGAGCTCTTTTCGCTCCAGGGATATTGTGGTTTAGGTGTTTCATCCGCCTCCTCACACTAGTGAGTTAGAGGTGAGCCTTCATCTGTCGTGTTCTGTCCGTGCACTGGGGGTTACCTCAGTCGGACGCAGGATCTCAGGGCTTCCGATCAACTGTTTGTTTGTTACGGTGGCCCTCGCGCAGGTAAGGCACTGTCCAAGCAGCGCCTGTCACATTGGTTGTGCGAGGGCATTGCCCTTTGCTACACGTTGGCTGGACAGGTCCCCCCTGGGGGAGTCAGGGCGCACTCCACTTGTTAGGGGGGGCCTGGGTTGAGGACATCTGTGCTACGGCCTCCTGGTCCTCCCCGGGTCCCTTCGTTAAGTTTTACCTCGTGGACATGACTGGGGGTTTCAAGTTTCAAGTTTCAAGTTTCTTTAATAGTTGTCATACAGAAGTACAGAATACTTTTGTACAAAATGCTTCTTACTGTTGCGCTCCAGAGACTGTGCATGACAAGGTAAGTATGAAATAAAAACATAGTAAAAATTAGAAGTAAAAAAAGAGGTCACAGTGTTCAGTTTAGACATATGTACAATGTTCGTAGACGTAGTTACCATACAATATACAATACTGTGCAGTGTACTAATATACAATACTATATAGTGCAAGGCATAAATGGACGAGGTGCAGTTTAGGTACAATTCACAGTAGGTGTACGAGTTGTAGTGCAAATCCTTTATCAATAAATATAAAGTGTAAGTGTGTTTGTGTGATCTAAAGTGTGGAGAGTGGGTGCTGCAGTGTGTTGTTTGTTTGAGTGAGTGTGTGCGTGTGGGTGTGTGTGCTGTGTGCATTTGATGGTTGTTGCATAGTGATTATTGTTTGTTTAGCGATTATTGTTCGTTTAGCAGCCTGATGGCCTGGGGATAGAAGCTCCTTCTGAGTCTTTCTGTGCTCGCCATAAGACTCCGGTATCGCTTGCCTGACGGCAGCAGTTCAAAGAGGCAGTTGTTCGGGTGGCTCGAGTCCTTAATAATTCTCTTAGCCTTCCCCTTGCACCGCTTGTTGTAAATGTTCTGGAGGGTGGGAAGCCCCCCTCTAATTGTGCGTTCGGCTGAACGTGTCACTCTTTGTAGTCTGCTACGGTCTTGTGCAGTGCTATTCCCAAACCAGGAGGTGATGTTGCCGGTCAGGATGCTCTCTATTGTACATGAGTAGAAGTTCCTAAGGATCTTCTGACTGACTTGGAACTTCCTTAGGCGCCTGAGGAAGTAGAGGCGTTGTCGTGCCTTCTTCACAACACTGTCAATGTGTGTGGTCCATGTCAAGTCCTCGGATATGTGGGCTCCGAGGTACTTGAAACTGTTCACTCTCTCAACTGGTGCCCCGTCGATGCTGAGGGGGCTGTAGTCCTTGACCCCCGACCTCCTGAAGTCCACAATCATCTCTTTTGTTTTGCTGACGTTCAGGGAGAGGCAGTTCTCCTGACACCACTGTGACAGGTTCTCTACCTCTTCCAGGTAGGCCCTTTCGTCGTTGGCAGAGATCAGGCCCACCACTACTGTGTCATCAGCAAATTTGATGATGGTGTTGTTGTTCCGCTGTGCTACGCAGTCATGTGTGTACAGGGAGTAGAGGAGGGGGCTCAGAACACAGCCCTGGGGGGCCCCTATGTTGAGCGTGATGGATGAGGAGGTGCAGTTGCCGGCTCTTACCACCTGGGGTCTGCCCGTCAGGAAGTCCAGGACCCACTGGCACAGGTCATAGTTCAAGCCCAGGTCCCTGAGCTTGGCTATGAGTTTGGAGGGGACTATGGTATTGAATGCTGAGCTGTAGTCGATGAACAGCATTCTCACATAGTTCCCCTGCCTCTTGTCCAGATGTGATGCTGCTGTGTGCAGCACATGGGCTATGGCGTCCTCCGTGGACCTGTTGGGGCGATATGCAAATTGCAGAGGGTCCAGGTTGATGGGGAGGGAGGAACAGATGTAGCCCTTCACTAGCTTCTCAAAGCACTTCATGGCTATGGAGGTGAGGGCTACAGGGCGGTAGTCGTTGAGGCAAGCGGGCGTAGATTTTTTGGGTACAGGGATGATGGTGGACTTCTTCAGACAGGTGGGGATGACGGCCTGTTCCTGTTCTGTCTCCCAGGCGGTTCTGAGGTCTGGGACTTCTCCTGCGTCCCACCATTTGGTGGGCTAGCAGGGGTGTGTGCCACTGGGTCCTGTGTCACACGTGGTCCCGCCTGTGCTGTGCGTTTTCAGGGGTGTCTGCCTGGTTCCCCCTTTTTCGCACTTTGGTGGAGTTGACTGCCTCCCCCCCTTCATTAGGACGGGCGGGTGGACGGGAGTCCCCTCCTCTCTGGTTGGGGCTTACGGGCCCTCAGGGGGTACACTTGTCGGGCCACGCGTCTGCTCTGCCCCATATCTCATAATGGCAAAGAGCGAGACGCGATTGGCCAGTATGATAATATAACGAAAGGTTATCCTATAACCTAGTTATGTGAATACTGGCTGAGCGTCTCGCTCTTAGCGCCCTGAGGTCCCTTGGATGGGTTTTCAGTGTTGGAAATCTTTCTGAGGAAGGTAGTGGGACGCAGGGGCATGGCCTGGTCACATGCATGTGAGTGCATTTGTTGTTTCGTGAGCACATTATGTGCTAGGAGATAAGAGATATCTCATAATGGCGAAGAGCGAGACGCTCAGCCAGTATTCATATAACTAGGTTATAGGATAACCTTTCGTTCATGAACTTGTTCATATTTTGGGCGAACGTGAACTGAACGTACTGTATTTCTGCTACATGAACGTAATGTGAACGCGTTCATTCTCTGCGCTCTATCACAGTATAACTTAGTTCAAAAGTGTACCAAATTTGGGACGGGCGCACACACACAGGGCAATCATTTTGACAAATAATAGCTCGCAGCAACGTATTGAAAAATAACTTAACTATAAACAAGTTCATTTTTGAAACCATGAACTTTAGTTCAAGATTTTGAAATTTATTAAATTTGTGAAATGTGAACTGAACTAGTTAATGTAGAATGTGAACTTTCCCAACACTGGGTAAGGGTTACATATCGTAATTACAGGGTTAGTATGCATTATTGTGAATTGTTATAGAAGCCTTTTGGTAACATTAAGCATAGACTATTAGCAAGGCCTAGTTAATGCTATCCAAGTTAATGCCATCCAAAAACATATTATAAACATGATAATGTATATTATTGTGTATATGTAAATGTTTGTATTCACAGAGTAACTCCCGCCACATAATTGTGATGAATGGCAATCTAGAGTGATGTAAAAGTCGATGAAAAAAAGCATGAATTCTGACTGTTCAGACTGAGGTTGAATGAATGAATGAATGAATGAATGAATGATTGAATGAATGAATGAATGAATGAATGAATGAATGAATGAATGAATGAATGAATGAATGAATGAATGAATGAATGAATGAATGAATGAATGAATGAATGAATGAATGAACACTTTATTTAACAGATTGCAGAATGGGTACAATACAGTACGGCTCAATACACACAATTGTTAAGGGGATGCAGACCAGAGAAAGACGTTTGTCTTGTTTACATCATGGTCCCCCATTTTCAATTCATAATGACATTTATGACATACACAACATACATGACATCATAACTGTAACTGAGGGGTACAATTCCCTGACTGTATTGATAAGTATGGTATCATTAAACCACTACCGCTTTATGTACTTTAATTACTGGCCATACAGTACACGATATATGAATATGATGAACACTTCCCACAATGAAATCGGTTCCAGTCAAAGGTATTAATCAAGTATTTAATGGAGCAAAAGGTACATAGGATACTTTACATTATTCTTTGAATGCACTTGTAAGGCAAAGGAGTATGCGTAGGCAAATCAATAACGAACGTCCATTCTCTGGTTATGCAGGAGGTAATTATACAACCTGAATCTTAGGGAATTATATCTATGGTACACTAGTGATAGCGGGAGATACTGGAAGGGGTTCCCACTGGTTGTAAGCCAGCAGGGGGGGTAGAAGATCTGTCGGTAGTAGGACGTCTGGTCAACGATGACTAGGGAGACTTCAGGTACAGAAGCCGGTGCAGTAGTCTCTTGATCCACAGACGAATACAGCTTGGTTCTCTGGTAGACTGTAGCTCTACAGTGAAGAAAGCTAGGCGGCCTCAGGCTCTCTGAGCGCCGACTCGACTTGACTCCTCTCGGGGTAAATCCAACACGTGCAGGCGTCGGCGATTATCCGCTCCATAAATCATAGGACCAAAGCAAATATATTCCAGCCGCAAAGGGCTATGTAGTCGTCGGGTAGATTAATCCAGTGTACATGTCCATACGGTTCTCGCCTAGGTCTCCTCGGGTGAAAGCGCCATGCGGTCGGCCCAGCCTGGATAAGAACTCTAGCTAATACGAGAAAGCGTTGGAGATGCTGGTCACTATAGAATTCTAACCGCACGATACACTATACACAAATAGACTATTAAAGACTCAATAGAAATATGTCGCACTCGACGGTATAGCGCCAAACTCTGACAATTCAGTTACTAATTCGCACGCGGTCTCGATGCTCTATTCTGAGGCCAAACAGGCCATACTTCACCGCACGTTGTATCGTGGGTGAGGCTTCAACTTATCGGTAACATGCTCAAAGGACGAAGGGTACGGAGGTAAGGGGCTAAGGGGCTTCTACATTCACCTGCGCCGTATTTATACGCACGGTGCACAAATAGTGCCACTCTCATTTCTGTCGCCGTATCCCTGGGCAGGGCCGGGGCAAGTACAGACATGTCGTGTCGGTGACTTTGAACTTGGCTCCGGGGGCCGGTCCCTGGCGCCGGTGGACCGCTGTCCAATAGGAGAATGAACTATTATGGGCTGGACTAAAGGGATATTCCGTTTATATGTACAAGGAATATACAAGGGATATCAAACGATATACAAATACTATGCAATATATATCAATAAATAAATATATATATTCGGTTTATCTGATCCTTTGTAACAATAACATTTATGACATAGAGACATACATGACATACAGGTATATAGCTAGTACTGTTACATTTGTGACATATACGATATGCAAATATACAGTACTGTTACCCAGAATCCTAACAGATAATATATATATATGATGGGGAGGAGACTGTACATTAGGAGGGGGTGGGTGGGTGGGAGAAAATATATACATACGGTGGGGAGGAGACTGTCCATTAGGAGGGGGTGGGAGAAAATATATACATACGGTGGGGAGGAGACTGTCCATTAGGAGGGGGTGGGTCGGTGGGAAGGGGGGTTTGGACATTTACGGTGGCCAGTTTCGAATTGCAGCCTCCCGTAGGTGCTCTTTGAGAGCGGTTTTGAATGTGGGTAAGGATTCACATTTTTTTACGGCTGTGGGTAGGGTGTTCCACATGGCTGTGGCATAATTGCGAAACGTGTTTAGTCCCTTGGTTGTGCCGAATCTCGGTTGCACATGATTTGTGGAACTCCATCTGGTGTTGTGGTCATGGTATTCACTGACCTTTGAGAAGTATTTCGTCATGTACTGTACATGGGTACCTGAGTGGTGTAGTGTATCTTGTATACCAGGCCCATTTCAAGTTGCTGTACTCTGTCGTCTACTCTAAGCCATCCTAGGTTGTCAAAGTGAGCAGGTGTGAGGTGGGTTTTAGGAGTAAGGTCAAGCAGTAGTCTGAGCAGTTTGTTTTGTGATGTTTGTAATCTTGTTTTTAGCGCCTTTGAGGTGCTTTGGTACCATGAGGTGCAAGCATAGTCGTAGTAGCCTACCCTTGAATGAGTGCTCCTGCCAGAGTCTTCAGGGTATTCTTGTCTCCAGAGAGGAGATCCGGTACAAGAATCTAGTTTGTTGGTTGACTTTTTTGATTACATTTGATGCCATTTTGTCACATGAAAGATTTGCCTCTAGGATGGAACCCAGGTATGTAATTTCATCTTGCCTTGTGACAATATTGTCACCCACTGTAACTGAGAAGCCGTTGGTCTTGCTGAGTTTATTTGATCCGAAGGTTGCATTGCAAAACATCTGACCTGTATCTGATTTAGGACCAGGAAAGTGGCCCAAATCAGAACTGAAAAGATCAGTGATTTGTGCTGTTCACACTGTCATGAAAAAAAACTCTGATCTGAGTCACATATTAGCAAAGAATAATCAGATTCGGGGCACTTTTTGCCTGTAGTGTGAACATAGCCTGAGAGCGTCTAATTCATGCCTTGAATATAAATGCTCACTACAAGGGACACATAGCCTAATGTAGTACAGGAGTTGTGACCTCAAGTGAAAACAGATCAGATGTGGGTTGATGTTTTAACAGAAGAGTACATTGCTGCACACACCAAGGCAAATTGTGGACAACACACACATAATTAGTATCAGCTGCTATAACATCATAATGACTTATGGAGCACATTTTGTTCCTGATCCAGATTCACCACAAATGGATGGCCCATTGAAACATTGCTCCTTGGAGAATCCTCAACTTCTCCCGCCTCTATAATTTCCCACAGATAAATCAATAAAAATCAATACGCTCTTTTAGGAGCTGTTTAAACTGTGGTAGGAGGGAGAAAGAGATGTCTTTGTGGTTTGTTCCTAATGATGGTGCTTGGTCATGCTTTTTCATGCACATCTTCTGTATCAGAGTGCACATTAATGCCAGTAATGTTCATGAATACCTAACATT
This sequence comes from Notolepis coatsorum, assembly GCF_963971535.1. NCBI lineage: Eukaryota > Metazoa > Chordata > Actinopteri > Aulopiformes > Paralepididae > Notolepis > Notolepis coatsorum. The sequence goes on along the minus strand of NC_140167.1, from coordinate 135,549,823 downwards.
TCCTCTTTTGGAAAATATATTTCATTGTATGGTATATTACATTGAACTCTTGCCTATATTCAATCAATACCTACCTACTGCTTTCACTGTCGACTACAACTGCCCTACACTGTAATCATAGCAATCATACTAATCACAACAATACCTACCTCATACTATAGTCTACCCAACTCTGTATGATAGCATGTATAATAGTGCTGTATATATCAGTATACATTTATATTTACCGCATATAACCAATATAACTCTGTATGATAGCATGTACAATAATGCTGTATAGTATACCATATATATCCACATCTGTCTGTACATAGTATACCTGCATATAATCCTTTTTACATATCAAAATATAGATATAGCACAGTGCTTCTCAAACTTTTTCTGTCAGGCCCCCCTTTGGCGGACCAAAATATTTTGCCCCCCCCCCCCCCCCCCCCCCTCGCCCCAACAAAATTGTCATGAAATGGGGGCCATGTTTAAATTTATTGAAATAACACCAATATCGTGACCTTTCAAATTGACAACACCTTCCCTCGCGAGAGCCACCTTGCCTCGCTGTGAAACAGCACTGCAGAATGGTCAGCTCCCATCTCCTCACACAGCGCAGAGAACAGGCGCGCTTTCAGGGGTCGGGTTTTGATGAAATTTACCACGTTTATAACTTCTGTCAAAACCTCATTCAGCTCAGGGCTAAGCTGTCTTGACGCTGGCGCCTCTCTGTGAATTTACAGTGCGTCCATTACGCGTTTGGCGAGACCCCCTTGATGAGCGCCTGTAGCCCCCTCCTTTTCCCTGCCATGGCCTGCGCACCGTCAGAGCAAAAGCCCACACAGTTCTCCCATTTCAGTCCATGTTCTGTCAGGTAACTGTCAATAATTTTGAAAAGCTCATCAGCTGTCGCTCTGTTTTTGACATATTTGCAAAACAGCAGATCTTCACTCAGTGACTGGGAATTTACAAAGCAAACATGAAATAAGCAAACAGTCTTTATTGCTGTCAGTCTTTGACAAGGCAACACGCATGTCATCCTCAAGGCTCAACTTGGCCCTATATTTTGTTTTCAGAGCTGTCATGGATGAAAAGCCAGATTCACACAGATATGTGGTGCTGAATGGTATCAACACCTTAACTGCTGCATCATAAGATACTTGGTACTCAGCACCACACTCTGAGACTAGCTCTCCAGGTGGTATCAGATGAGATTTCAATGAGTTCTTCCAAGAGTTTGGATGGAGATGTGTCAGGAAGCTTTGTCTCAATGTTGTCTGTAAAGTTTTTTTCTTATCCAGAGTAACTTGGTGATCCTTTTCTGTGTTTTATTAAATAATGATTTTCAGATTTTGAGAAATGGTCAAACGTATCCAAATATGGCAACAGATAGCACTTTAGTGATAATTTTCTGTAATCCAATTTAATTTTTTTTTTTTTTTTTTTTTTAAATCTCAAGGCCCCCCCTGTCATGCCTCTGTGCCCCCCCTGGGGGGCGCGCCCCACACTTTGAGAAACACTGATATAGCAGATACTATATCTATATCTACCCTTACCTATTCTTACTAGCTATGCTGCTGGCCAGTATGACTACTACCATAGTGTCTTTGTACCTGTATCACTGTACATATTAATACTACAACTCTGTACATACATCTGATTAGCACTATACTCAGTAGTACACATTTATATATTAACTTTACTGTACTTGTTATTTGTACTCTGGTTGGATGCCAAACTTATTTCCGTTGTACTGTGCTTGTGCTGTATAATGACAATACATTTGAATCTAATATTAAAAGGGTCATATATATATATATATATATATATATATATATATATATATATATATATATATATATATATATATATATAATTGTATTTCTAACATACATTTTCTGGTGACATTTGATACTAGCACATGAAAGATGGAACATAAGTACACAAAGTTTAAAATCAGCAAGTCTCGCGCCACCTCTCTCCACACTACGTTAGCGCTGTGCCAGCACCAGAGAGAGGTCTGGCTGAACCTATTATCATTCTGCTATAGCGGGAAAACACACTCTGGCTCATTTGTATTTCTTTAAACCAATCACAATCATCCTGGGCAACACTAAGCAGCGATGGTGCCCTTGCAAAATAGTGTTGCATATAGCGGTAGGGGAGGAGAATTCGGACTGAAATAGTCAGCCAGTTGCATGGTTATACCCACAGTCTCATGGCGCCAATCCAGACTACTTATCTTAGTCACGTGCTCCCTTAAAAGATGCTTAATCATCATGGATATTAATGGCAGATCCATGTTTGTGCCGTGAGAAAAGAGGTGTTGACCTCAACGTGGTGTCAGAATTCACACCCGGGATGCTTCATCATGGCCACCTACAGTCATGGCCACCCACAGTGACTGCCCCTCTGTGTCAATTTACTTTTCAACCTTGTTTCTTTTTTTTAACCACTGCAGCTCTCGTTCTCCCAGGATAGTCCTGTAGAGAGACATGTCATTAATTACTGTTAGCAAACAACAAACAAGCAACTTGACAATTGGTGTAAGTCCTATGCCCAAGTCCAATCTCTCAAGACTTCTCCTCAAAAGACAATGCGTTATAAACTCTATTCTTACTCTAAAGTACCTAATAAAAAAATGGGTTCTCGACTCCTGCTAAGTTTGGTGCCCTGGAGACTGCAATAAAACAGCACTTTTATGGTCCTGCTTAGCAACCACTTCTGAGGAAAATAAAATAAAACAAACAAACAAAGCCCCCAAATGTGTTGCTTTTCCAAACTCTCACTCTGATTCAGCTTTTGGGTCAAATTATCGAGATAACGAAACAAGCAGAAATGTATCACTGGAAAGTATGATCAGTTGTGAACATGGGTGTAGCAACTCCCACAGCCACAAAAGCCTGTGAGAGGATGGTTATGAGAGAGGGCTGACAAAAGGGGGAGGAAAATTAGGCTGGCCAGCATTCTTCTCATTTAAAGCTGTAACTACACAAAAAAGCAGCTCGCACAGTCTGGGCTTGGTCTGCCTGCTGCTTACAAGGAGAGCCTCTCTTGTGTTCATGTTGGATCAGTGATAACCTGAGCCTTTTTGTCCCCCTTTTACCCCCACTTTGCACACGGGAAGCACATGTCTGTATTATAGACATGATGGGCTTTGTGCATTTAAGGACTTTTCTATTTGTGGTGGTCTCCCTGGCTCAGATTTTGCTTATTACATGTCAAGATGGAACCAGTGGTAAGTTGACCTCTCCCTTGCTGTTTGTTTTAACACCTAATTGCTGAATGTGTTTGATAATGTGTTAAGGTGGCTTGATGGTTGCTGCTCACTGAGTGGACTGTTAACATGAGCTTGTTGGGGACTCATGAGTGCTTGTCTCTGCTGTAGAGGTTTGTCATAATTGTGAAGATCCACCTTGTGGCCGATACAGTTAAATCAATTAACCATGGCAGCTCTTTCCAAAGTGTAATTTGAGTGGGAAAGGGTTGTTTTATATGAACTAGATAATCAAGACTGTTGTTGTTCAATGGGATTTGCACACTGCCAGAGTCAACATTCCCTGTACATGGTAAATTGATTTGTTCTGTTCTTGCCTGTTTTCTAATGGAAAGCAGCTGAAAATACAATGACAGCATGGAGGATGTAAAAGAGACCTTCCTTTGGGAGCGATCAGGCCAGACCTTACTTGGGTCTTTCTGGCTTTCAGATGTTGCAGCTTTGGACAGATTTGAAAAGAGATGAGTCGCTCTGGCGCAGATTATCTTCAATTGGCAAATAAGCCATACTAGTCAGGCAACGTTTCTGCAGACATCTGTCAGTGATTGCCGGTGATGTCATCCCCAGGCACCAGCAATACAGTCAGAGGAGGGGAAATATTTACTTGGGGCTTGTTTTACTCCTGCATCTCTCCTGTAACCTTCATTAAGTGTAACTCCTGCATCTCTCCTGTAACCTTCATTAAGTGTTATTCAAAATACCCCCCACTCCCCTCAAATGCGTCGTAAATCTGCAGAAAGTATTTCAACATAAGGTCTCGTATGGGAACACAGAACATTTAGGGCAGATGTGAGGAGACAAGAGGAAGGGAGGGGGGGGGGGCTGTTGGTTCCACTCAGTCACAGAGGCACAGCATAATGTTCACACCTAGAGCTGGAACACCTGTGAGTTTTCTATTTGTAGTTGAGGTGCATGTTTTCTCTTTTCCTAGGCCGCTTTTGATCTGCTATGATGTCAGAGGGGCAGTGTTGTTTCTACCTATGATGTCATGAGCCTGGAGCAAAGAGCAGGCAATGAGTACTGGAAAGTACATTTTAGGGGCCCCCGCCCGAGAATTTTTTCTTCTTTCTCTGAGTAGAGTACCAGTGCAGACTGCATTCCCTCAGGATAGCCTTGGTTATTATTTCGTCATTGTAAAAGTATATACAACATTTTAAAAAGTTTCAGTTCAAGCTCACATGGATCCGAAAGCAATAACGTATACTGTGGGCATTAGAAACAGTGCCACCTTGTGGAAAATGCAACAAGTCCCCACAAATAGGCTTCATACTTAACTTCATACTGTTTCATACTCAGAAACTGCTTCACTGCGATCAGGTATACTAATTGAATACAGCAGTATGTGTACTACTCTACAAGGAGGAAGTGGCGTGCTATCACTTGCCATGTGTCATTGATGAGGAACATATCCCGACAACCTTGAGAGAGCTCCACCAAGTTCCACTGCTCATATTTCTAGTAGGAATAGTCTCTCGCAGAGGCTCTGTCACCATTAGCCTCTCTGCCCCTGACAGGTAACAGACTCTTTCTCCATATTTGTTCATGTGAAAGTAGGCTACCGTCATCTCACATGCCCGTTGCCCCTGGCATAGTGGTGGCTGAGTAGATTGCAGTTCAGCTACAAAAACTGTTGAATGACAGTCATGCTATTCAAGTGTTTGACAAAGCTGTTACGTCTCTCTTTCTAAACAGCACAGTTCACAAAATGTACAGTATAGAGAAAATGTTTGGTGGCACACTTTACAGCTTTTCACAATTTTCTTTTTCTTTTTCGTTTCTATTTGATTAAGAAAAATGATAAAGGCATGGATTAAAAGATGACAAAAAACATCTCCTCAAAAGCTTAAAGCTAAACTTAAGAATACTTGGAAACTTAGCTTGGACATGCCACACACACACACACACACACACACACACACACACACACACACACACACACACACACACACACACACGCTATATACCCACATCTACAATTACCAATGTTTCACAATTTCATTGGTTTCTTTTATATGGAAAATTGTTACTTTAAATTGAATGTGGTAGAATGTTGACGAAAGTGCATAATTGCAAGCAGACACACTGTCTCAGAGAACTTGGAACATAATGGTAATATTTATCTGTACCAAAGGGAAGGGGGGGGGGGAAAGACAGCAGGAATTGTGGTCGAGGCCACTGAGGTTATTTTTCCTTTTTAAAAGGTTGCCCAGAAGTCTGAGGGGAAAGACGTTGGTTCTTTGGACTGGTTCTTTGCTGGCTGGAAACTTGTATAGTAAATGTTGAAAATCCCTGACGATTAATTGAGTTATACAGTTTGGAATGAGTGTATACAGTATGCACATATGCTTCTGAAAGTGCACACCTTGCAGTGGGGCTTCAAGTTTGCAGAGATTTTAGCTCACACTTTGAAACAGAGTTGTATAGATTTCCAGACAAAGGTACAAAAGTACACATCACTAACCCTCCCCCCACCACCAAAAAAAGAGAATCATCCTTTTAGAGGAGGCTGTACAGTATATAGAGTGCAAGTTGAGTAAGGTTCAAGTTTGCGAACACGAAGTGAATACTGGCAGTAAATCACTGGGGCTCAAGTAACATAAACCAGGAGTCTGTGCCCAGCGGTTCAGCCATGAGAAAGCATGTTGTGTGTGCGTTTGTGCGTGTGTGTGTGTGTGTGTGTGTGTGTGTGTGTGTGTGTGTGTGTGTGTGTGTGTGTGTGTGAACACTCCTCTCCCATGAGCTGACTTGTAAAACATCTTCAAAGATGCCACTTAGCACCAAACATCAAAGAGACCTAACACTCAACATGAGTGGCATTTTAGTCTTTGTAAAAAATCTAACTTGTGTGTGTTAACAGAGTTCGGTTTTTGTAAATCATCATGTATTATGATATTTCTCATCACCAAAAACATGAATCAATGCAAAACCTTTCCAACATTTCTCGTGACTAGAAAACACAAACGTGGTATTCCAACAAACGTACATGATGTCATTTAGAACTCACAAATTGCTCCCAGCTGTCGTTGCCACATCACTTACATGGCAACAAATGGACTGTTTTCTACCAAAGCTGAAATGTCCAAACATGTGAATTCAACCAGGTCCACAGACCCGCTCTTATTAGAAACACATGGTGCATTTTTTAGTTATGACTTGATTACACGCCTCTTTTCTTCTAAGAACTGGGGAGAAAGAAGGTCCTCCAGATTGTACGCGATATGGGGTTACCTTCCAAAGGCTTCAGGCAAAAGAGGTACAGAGTGTCATCAACCAGTCTGATGTGATGGCCTATGGCAGTGAACCTCGGTTGACTCGATGGCACGAGTGGTGGGACCGATGGATTTTTAATGGCGGCTTGGGCCCATGAGGACCACTACTTATAAACCAAATTATTGCAGTCAGCAAATGGAGTCTTGGGTGGGGGGGTTGGGGGGTGTGGGTGGATGACTTCCAGATGTTAGTTGCTTTGGCAGTATTTGGGGAATATTAAAACAAGACGCGGCCTTCAAGAAAGTTGGAGCGGGAGGAAGTTAAGTGTCTGATGCAAGACGCGCCGGCATCGCTTTGGAGCACGTTGAGGATGGGTAGGTGCTAACGGGGCTGTGGGAACAGCCCCATCCCCCACGCACACCTCCTTTAGTTTCAAGTTTAAACCAACTATCCATTTGGAGAACATGCAATTAGGGCTCCTCCTGACTGGTTTCCTGGGACTTGAGTGGCACTTAACCTCCAAATCTGCTCTGTGATCCACTTAAGCTGTCCAGGTTGGGAGCCCTGGATGACAGGACGTGTCAGAAAACATGCTTTTCATTCCCAGAACCTACAAGCAGATACTGCTGGGTTTCCCAAATGCATGTTAGTTCTGGAGACTTCACAAAATTCCAGTATAGCTTTGAATATTTTGATTGGCGATTAGAGGAAATATTATTTTAAATGTTTTCATAAAGCCTTTATTTTTTATCAATTTCTTTTTTAAACTTTTATTTCCCCAGGGAAGCTCTGCGAGACCAATGTGGCGATGATGCCTTGTTTGGTTACAAGACAAACACAAAATTATGTATATGAATTAAATGCTTTTGGCCTGGGCCCCATGATGTCTATCCTGCCAAGGAATGGGCAGGGCTCTCTGGAGCTCACCCCCTCTTGTGACGAGGCCTTCACCTGGGGTCCCGTGCAGGCATGTGCATGGGGATGGGGGGGGGGTTCTGAGTGACCATTATTAAAGGGGACATATTACGTAACTTATACAACGTCCTTGAATCTATGGAACATGTTTTTTTCTTTATCCACTTTTTCTCCTAATTTTAAATGTTTCTCCCATCCCAATTTCGTATTGCCAATTCTCCCCTCCCCTGTCTTGAACGTTGCTAGACTATGCCCCCCACTGGTCGGTTGTAGTGAGGATAGAAGCCTTGCATCACGTGTCCCCTCCGGTACACGAGGAGGCAGCCTGTCGCATTTTTTCACCAGACAGAGCGGACTCTCAGTGGCGAGGAGTAACGCGTGGGAGGCTCACGCTGCCCCCGATACTTCCTGTCTCTGCTGTGCAGGCGTCACCCAGCCGACCTGTAGGAGTCGCTGTCCACAACGTCCAATCCCCACCCATTGACTTCCACCCGCTGACTCTGCCAAATGAGCCAGTACGACGGCCGGCCCAAGTCGAAGGCAATGCTGAGACTGGGATTCGATACCGGAGTCTCTTGCATTGGCGATGAGCGCAATCTCTGCTACGCCACCCAGCCGCATCTATGGAACATGTTTAAGTTTTTTGATTTGATTTGATTTGAAAGAATATTGAAGCAGGCTACTTGATACACTTTTTTGCATCAGGCAGTGCATTTGACGTTGTTATAATTGGGTTGAGGTGCCATTTGAAAGTAATAATGACTGTGGGCATGTCAAGTTCAACCTCGGGACAACTCAGTAAAAGCGCGTCCCGTGCGAATGCGCATCTGGAAATCACAGAGGTCAGGGCCAGGGGTCATTTACCATGGGTCCCCATCTTATAGTCCCGTGTGAATGATGACCTCTTTCCTCCCTTGTATTGAACAGCTTGTTTAGGCTTAAGACTTATGGCCAAACAGCTAGGAGTACATAGTAATTCCCCCCCAAAAAAGTGACAAAAGTGGGGTAAAAACGATACTATCTATCTACTATCTGTGGTAATATACAGGAGACAACACAGCTGCCTTTAAAAGTAACCAGTAAAACAGGGTGATTATTACAGATCATCCCAGTTCTAAGGTGTCCCCGTGGCTCACCAAGCTGATGGCAATGTCCTGTTTGAGTCCAGCCCATGTCCTTTGTTGTGTGTTGACACCCCCCTTCTCTCCCCCAGGTTTCCTGTCACTCTTCACTGCATTGTACTATCTAGTAAAGGCATTTTTTTTTTACTGGGGACAGAGATAAGCTTGGAGCAAAGATGCTCTCGTAGAAACCCTCTACAGTGTTGGGAGTGTTTACACAGATGGTTGTTATTTTTCAGGAGATCTGGAGGAGGGCCTTTTGCCCTCTTGGAGCCTAAGCACTGCAGGTTGGTAGGACTTAAAGGTCCCCCATTGTAACAAGGACACATACTGTCATACTGACACTGTACATGTGAATTGTCACTGGCTTTACGAGGAGCTGCGGCCCATGTTGTGTTTGGCTCAGGGGGGCCTTTGTGCACAAATTTGACAGCACAACGAACACACACGCATACGTGATGAAAGAGTAACATCACACATCGACTGTGATGTTGGCCCGAATGGAAAAAACACGGTGCACAAGAGGCTGAGCTCTCTCTCTCTCTCTCTCTCTCTCTCTCTCTCTCTCTCTCTCTCTCTCTATCTCTCTCTCTCTCTCTCTCTCTCTCTCTCTCTCTCTCTCTCTCTCTCTCTCTCTCTCTCTCTCTCTCTCTCTCTCTCTCTCTCTCTCTCTCTCTCTCGGAATTGCAATCAACGTAGATATAATGACTGACCAATCAATGTTAAAGGAACATGCCAACATTTTCTCCAGAGAGAGACAAGAAGATAGATACCAGTTTCCTCTCTGTGCGTTCAGTAGAAAGCTGCATGTTAGCCTAGCCTACAATGAATGGAAGCGGACATGGCCGGTTAGCCTTCGGGAGAGGTGTTAGTTGGACAATGCCTAGGCTAACCGGCCATGTCCGCTTCCATGCATTGTGCTAAGCTAGGCTAACATGCAGCCAGATAGCTTTTTACTGAACGCACAGAGAGAGAACTGGTATCTATCTTCTTGTCTCTCTCTGGAGAAGACGATAAGCTAATTTCCCAAAATGTTGGGGTGTTCTTTTAAGCTAATTTGCATATCCCAGTCCCCACTGCCGTTGTAGCCTCCACACCTGCAATCAACCATTTACTCACAAGTGCAATGTGACAGCAAATGTGTCACTGTAGCGAGTATCTAATGTTAGCATGCACAAAATGCTTTGGTTGAGGCTAAGTAAAGCGAGATGCATGTCATGTTAAATTATCGCAGAACTTCACAGCATTTCTCACATTAGCTTATGCTACATTCACTCAGCATTGTCTTAGACTTGGAGGAATACTATCAGTTGCTTTCATTGGATATCAATTCATCATAGATTTCATCGCTTTGTTTTCTTCTGCATCTATACTTTGTCAACTTGTGAGTTTGATGCTATTTCATGCCCTTATTGCAGCAAAGACACGGCCGGGGGTAATGTTAGCTTTAGCTTAGCTTAGCCTAGTTGTGGTGGATGCTAGCACCTGCACGCCCTGCCTTGTAGAAGCACAGTGAGGGAGCATGTCTATGTTCCCCGGGTCCTATGTTCCCCGGGTTCTATGTTCCCCGCTTTGATTGATTGATTGATTGAACATTTAAGACCACCAGCCCTGATTCCAAACTCTAACCTTAACCAGTTCGAAAGAGGGCCTAAGCTTAACCGTTCGAAACAAGGCGGACATTAATAATTAATAAAATAATAAAAATGTATAAAATGTTCAATCTATTAATCAATCAAAGCGGGGAACATAGAACCCGGGGAACATAGGACCCGGGGAACATAGGGATGATCCCCACAGTGACATTCTTCGCTTCTTATGAATATTAATGATTAATGAGTGGAACCCATTCCAGATAGGTGCACTGTAGTACTTGATAAAAAATACCAAACAATTCATGTTCACTGAATCACAGGAATGATGTAAAATTGCCCATGTAGGTAGCGCTCCCTCAGAGTTAGAGCTTCATCACTCTGGGGACCATTTCAAAGGCTGGCATAATTGCTTATAATTGCTCAATTTCAGGAAACTATATGTCCCATTTTAGAAGCACTCTCTCTCTCTCTCACTGGCAATGTACTGTACTACAGTAGGCAGGGCTGTACAGTGCGATATATATGTCGCACGTGCTACACTGACGTCAGTCTGTGCGATGAATGGATTGACTTCAGTAGCACTGGTGCGATGGCCCGTGTGGCAAAAAAAGAAAACAGACAGACTGAACAACGGGGAACTGCATGTCTGCATCCAACCCTAGTACAACCCTCGAGTCTAAGGCAAGGACACATTTAAATCGCAGAGGTGTATGTTAGTCTATTGGAACTGTATACAGTGGTTAGCTTCTAGTTAGCGTTTTAGCTATAGCTGCTTGCTAGCTAACGTTAGTAGTTAGCCCCGTGTGCGCGTGTGCTCAAAGCAGCCAGCCCCATGTTAGCTAGGTGTATCTGTTATGACTATAGTCTATAATGTTTCCAAAAACGCACCGGACTACGACGTAAGGTTAGACATTTTATTTCATGCTCAAAAGCCCCTGGCTTGCACATCGCAGTCACAAAAGGGGCTAGCTGTGTACAACAGCACACCAACCCAACTGACGTTACCACAACACTTGACCGTACTTCACAGCACTGTCGTAAGGCCACCGTGCCGTCTTAAAGGCACAGTGAACACCGTTGTGATGCCACTCAGATGCATACACAACATTGACGTGGCTTGACAACCGAGGTTCAAAGTTAACTTGATTGATTGATTGATTGAAAACTTTATTAACAGATTGCAGAATGGGTACAATACAGTACGGCTCAATACACACAATTGTTAAGGGGATGCAGACCAGAGAAAGACATTCGTCTTGTTTACATCAGGGTCCCCCATTTTCAATTCATCATAACATATGACATACACAACATACAGATAGACAGTACTGCTACTATACATCTATACATTTCACATCTATCTATACACTTCACAACATACTTAGTTTTTTTTGGGCAAATAAAGAAAGAATTTGTCTGAAAGCATTTCTTGTTAAAGTTTGGATTTTGTGTGCCCTGTATGCAAGATTCATGTCCCTTGCCAGTCACATACCTAATGAACTGCACTACTTGTGGTTGTTTTTAGAGATTTTAGAGGCGTTTTATACTCGTGATACAAGATTTTGGCCTGTGCTACAAAACGATCAACCTCTGTAGCACCAGTGCTATGTGCAAAAAAAGTTAACGTACAGCCCTGCAGTAGGTGTTTTTTTTATCCACTTTTTCTCCCATTTTCTATATTTTCTCCCATCCCAATTTCGTATCATCCAATTCAACCTTCCCCTGTCACGAACGCTGTTTCTTGCCTCCCACAAGCCGGCTACAATGTGGACTAAGTCATAGCACAAGTCCCCTCCGGTACTTGAGGTAACAGCAGTCGCATCTTTTCACCTGCGCAGCTCGATCTCTCAGTGGCGAGGAGTAACGCGTGGGAGGCTCACGCTGCCCCCGACACTTCCTGATTCTACTGCGCAGGCGCACCAACCGACCTGTAGGAGTCGCTGTCCACAACGCCCGATCCCCACCCATCAGTTTCCCACCCCCTAATACGGCCAATGTGTATTAGTATGAACGACCAGCTAAACTGAAAGCAATGTGGAGCGCTGGGCTCGAACAGGCGAGCCCAGCGTCTCCAGCATTCGTGGCGAGCGCCTTGCCCACTACGCCACGTAGCCGCCCCTGTACTACAGTAGGTTGTGCATCCACACATAACTACTGTGAACTGTAAAATGGTTATGCATGTATACATCTTATTCTCAGTTTATTGAGAATGATGATAATATGACATAGGACTTTGGAGTTGCTAACAAATACTGGTAATGTTTACTTACAATACTTCCAAATTAAGTGATCTTTGGATGGAGTGAAATGGAGTCCCACATTGTTCCACATCAAGTAGGTGTCTTTAAATGGTTGGAGGATCCCTACGAGGCCCATATGCCTCACCTGACAGACGTGACAGCACTACAATTCTTTGTTTTAAATCTGATGCCATCTTAATGATTGCTAATGCAAGATGAAACTCATGTCGCCTTTTTGAAGGCTCCAATTACACCACAAAGTATCTGCCTTGAAATGTGGCGGTATTCTGCGGAAGATACTCAGATACTTCAGGCCTACTTTGTTTTAAAGCCTGAAGTGATGTCTGCAAGCCATAATTGCAGCTTGTGGTCATGTCAGACCCAAATTCTAACTTGTAGACCTAAGGTTGTTTATATTCGGTGAGCGCCTAACCCAGTGCAACAGCTACACAGGTGTTGGTGGGTGACACAGGGCAGCAATGTGGCCTCAAACTTATGTTTAGGCCGCTAACAACTTGTTGGACAGATGATTGACTTTAACAGCAAAATGCCTTGAGGAATTCTGAATCCAAGTGGTCGCCTTCCAGTATCTTGTTCCATAGAGCCAAGGTGATTCTATCGTTCTTATTTACTCACTGCAGTCTGTCAAATAACCCATCACTTTGGAACATTCAGACATTTTCATTGTTTCATTTTTAAAGAATTAGTTGTTGTTGGAAGAGTCCTTTCTCAGCACAATCCATGCTGTTCTTCACACTGGATATCCCCCAAACTAAAGGAACAGGGCCTTGCTTCAGTCTGTACAAGCTCTGAAATAAATGCCAAAACCCCAGTCCACAGTGTGGACCTAAAGCAAAGGCGTTTGTTTCAGTTATGATATGACTTTGATTAAATGCTTTTTACTGTGGCCCTGTTAACTTTGCATTAGTGTTGGCTAACTAAGGGGGAGCTGGGTATCCAGTGTGTGAAGCACAGCTTTGGAATGTGCTGAGACAGGACTCTCCCCATTGACAACATCATCGATGAGTAGGAAATGGGGCTTGGGGGTCCAAAATTCTGAACTCATCCTTTAAACCAGTGCTTAAGCAATAATTACTTTTTTTCCTTTCCTTAGAGCTTAGATGAAACATGTATGGCTTGACTGATGTGGCATCTCCATATGTTGCTTTAACATGACCGATGCCTTGACTGAGTTGGACCACATGCTTCTGAATTCCTGAACTCTCAAATGTCGAGACGTGGGATTCAGTGTGATGTTCTTACTGTACTGTGTGTTTTCTCACTTGAACACAGTGTTAGCCCTTTCAGGAGAACCTTTTTCTCCTGAACAATATGCACACCGCTATGCAGAGAGTTGGACGACATCAGTCAGTGTGTGATGTACAGAGCTCTGCATAAGAATATGCTCAATAATGGCCAATAGCCATTGTGACATCATCATTAGAATGTTGAGTACTCAAAATTCTAATCTCATATGTGAGATTGTACTCATGAAAGCACAGAGAACCCCAGAAAAACAATGTTGTTTCCACAAAAGTATGATATATTAAAAACGTGGACATTCTCCAGCAGAGAATGGTTCACCCAAAGTTTGTTCCATGGAACACGCAGAACTGATCTCCTTGCCGCACAACAGCGCCAGATCGTTGTATGACGTTCCTTGAACTGTCTCTCACAATGAAACTCACACGGTCTCCACAACATAATACGTTTCAGCCCCGGCGGCACAGCATCGAGTGTAACATTAGCCTATAGATTGAATCAGATGTGTTGAGTGCTATGAATATGAAGTAACATTAGCCTATAGATTTGATCAGATTTGGTGAAAAGCTATTTTCTTTACCTCAGCCTTTGGACGGCATCAGGAATGAGCTGGTTCAGTTCGGCAGGGATGAGCAGAATGATAATATGACAAAATGTGGAATGAGCTGCCACTGCAGATTAGGCAGGCTTCATCACTGCCCCGTTTCAAAGGCCTCCTTAAGACCCACCTTTTCTCTCTGGCTTTCGACACCATGTAGCTTGTTGATTTTATGATCTTATTGTCTTACTGTGTTGTTGTTGTATCGTTTTGTTACTGTGTCCTTTGCTTTTAAATATTCTTTTTAAGTACTCTGATCTATTTAAACTTGTATTGCTGCCTATATTTACCTAATGTTTTTTATCTCTGTTTTGGTACTCTTTTTTTTAATCTATTTTTAGAGCTGCTAATAGTTTTTAATATGCTCCCCCTGTACAGCACTTTGTGCCCCTGTGCAGGGAACCAGCCAACCGCCAATGGCTGGTAAAAAATCTGCCTGGCTGGTAGTTTTTAAAATCTACCAGCCAAATGGCTGGTAAGTCAAAAAGTTAAGTTTGTTCCCTGAGAGCAGAGCTACACAGCAGTGCGCCTATTTTGCGAGCCGAAATAAGTCTGTGGTTTTTTCTTCTTCTCACAACGGGTCAAATGCATCTAACATGCATTGCATCGTCGCCATTCCTTTATGCCCACATCGCCCGAAATGAACGTTATCCTGATCAGCGGCAGAGCCATAGAGAACAGCAGACAGTGTGGACTGGGGAAAGTGAAATGGGGGGGGGGGGGGGGGGGAGGGGGGGGCACTCTCCCTTTCTCTGTGTGTGTGCGTGCGTTTGGAAAGACGATGAAGTCACTAGTCAGGACTCAGGAGAGGAGTATATTGTAGTAAACTGAGGATTACTGAGGATGCACAGATAATGTTGATATTCAAATATAAAAAGGTTTCGAGAGGAGTGGAAGTTTGAAGACAGACTAGACTACAATATGATGCAGGGGTGGTGAGTTGAAACAGTGTGTGTGTCCCCGACCCCACTTCTATGTTTCAATAAATTATTTGCATTTAAAACTATTAACGCTGACTCATTCCTTCAGTCCACTCAAAATTATGCTAATATTCCTTATGTTGTTTATGATATTAATTGAAAATAGCATATGAGAGTATTATATAGTAATAATAACACATGGCGATATACTAAAAAGCTATTTTAAATTTTTGGCTGGTAAAAAATCTGCCTGGCTGGTAGTTTTTAAAATCTACCAGCCAAATGGCTGGTAAGTCAAAAAGTTAATTTTGTTCCCTGCCCCTGTGGCTGTTAAAGCGCTTTATAAATAAAGTTGGATTGGATTGGATTGGATAATATAATAAAACCTATATTAAAGGCACAGTCTGCATTTCTCAGAAATGAAACGGACTTGTCCTTTCAGTCCAATCCAAAAGTCACTGTTTCGTGCCCCACATGGACTATTCCAAATTTGGCGTTAAACTGTATTAACTGACATTTCTGATAATTTGGAATCTAAATTCAGTAGGTTTAGGCCCAGTAGATATATGTGTTGCCTCTATGGTCACATATGGTCGGTTGGTTGGTTGATTGGTCGGTCAATTGGTTGGTCCACTAAACTTTCAAGTGTTCATGCCAATTGATTAAAAGGAGGCGTGGCAACGGGAGTGGTTATCGCAAAAAGGTTGCAGCTATTGCAAAAAATAAATAAAAAAAACGCACAAGCATAATGCATCGGAAGGAGCTGTGGAGAAATGCATGAAAAAAGGGTTAGGAAAAGTAATTATAAGTACTGTACTTATTTTTATTTATTTTTATTTTGTTATGTAAGCCTGGGGGATGTTCAGGGTGGCATGGAATTGGGGAGCAGGGGTGATGGGTGGGGTACTTACTGGAGTGTAGAAATATGATTTCATGTAAGTCAAAATGTTGATGAAATTATTATTTGATGAAATGCATGCATCTATTGTATCTGCACCCTTAAAAACAAAACAAACAAAAAAAGTACTTATTGGTCACAGGAGTCTTCAGATTATCTCTGATGTGATCTTTGTTGGCACTGCAGACGACTCCTTCGGACAATCTCTATCCTGCCTAACATGAGCATAATTAGCGAGCATCGCGCGACCTGTGTACTTAATACATGTTGCTTCGCTGGGAAAGACCGTTCATCACTGCATCATTTATACAACTTGGTTTAATCCAAAAGTCAATCTGATCACAAAAAGCCTGAGTTATCAGGAATGTAAACACTAAACACAAAGAGCGTTAGAGGTAAACACACCACCAGGCATCGCAAATTGATGTCAAAGCTATGGCAGGTGGTTGAGGTAAATTTGTGTGAAAAAATGTACGCATCAATACTAACATCAATACTAACAGCCCTATGTGTGTGTTTGCTCAGTAGAACAAGTCGACATCCCAATCAATAAAACAGTTTACAGATGAGAAAAAAAACAGGCTTATAGGCTACAGAATATTGATATCAAGCCTTCTAGAAGCCCCTTTTACTTAATTTGTTATGTTTGCATGGTAGTCATTGCTCATTCAGGTTTCTATGGGATGATGGACCTAAGCATGTCCACTATGGAAATAGGTCTTCCTGCAGAGAGAGAGAAGAGGACATTCTTTCAGCACAATGGTAAGCCTGTGTTACCCTCAATACCCGCCCTGACGTCCAGTCAGTGTTCCCGGACAAACACGGCTCATAGTAAAGCCAGACCAATGTGATGCGGAAAAGTCTGCATGTTTTCAATGAGTCATGGCTACCATTTGAATAAGGCCTAACTGAATTCAACAAAATGGGGAAATTGTCTCCTTCACTTATACTGTAGAGAGAGGGAATTAAAGTTAACTGGAGTTTACTGTTTCCCATTAGACAATAAAGCTGCCATCTTGAGATGGCAAAGTTAATCACTGAATATGACATAATTTATGCAGTCATATGCAATTGAGATTTGATTCAAGTACATTGTCATACAGGGTAGGGTACATGGATCTCTGTATAATTGACTGAAGTGTTGTCAATGTTGTTAAAAGTAAGGTTAAAGATTTTAGAAGCCTATTCTCTTCATCATTAAACTTAGGATGTTCAAAAAGTTTCACACAGATTTGGTTTCAGATAAATTGGCACCAATGTACTGTCACTGTACTTTTTATTTTATTTATTTTTTAATACTTGTGCAATTCAATGGGGTATGAAACAATTGCTCCCAAAATCACATTGGATCCCTTTCAAACAGTTACATAATACATTGTTTACTATGACTATAGTTATGTCAGTATATTTAAGTATATTGAGTTTACAAATGATTTTGAGAGTTGCATCAGCATTGCTAACAAATACAAATTACACTTTACGAACCCTTTGAACATTTTGAACGTGCAAAGAGTGGGGTAAACAAATTATTATTTAACGGGAAACTACCTTTGAAATAAAAAATGGTCGCTGTGTGAATATGGTCAGTGAGATCCAATACCAGATCTTGTGCTTGTTCGTTTATACCCAAGGCTTAAAGTAGAGACATGTGTGTTTCTCTCAGTGAAACAATAGCCTGCAGAATTGCATTCTAGTGGCTGTGGCGAATAAACTATTTACATTTTCCTCACAGACTTCAGCCATGCACAATTCCCTCCAACAAACATCTCAGGTCAACACAGCTTGAGCTCGGCAGGGCATCTCCTCTCATCTCTAATCCTCCTAGTCTGTTATTTACACCCGGCTCTATTAGGGCAATACGTGCCGTGTTCCCCGGCTAAGATTTCATCTTGATTCCTTATCCCATACATTTTCTTATCATCCGAGTAATGTAGGTTGGTCGTCAAGTCGAGGGGGATTCAATCAGAGGAAAAGAGGCCAGGAAGATAAGAAACGTCGCTGGGAGGAAGAGGAGGAGGAGGAGGAGGAGGAGGAGGAGGAGGAGGGAAAGAACCGTCAAAGAGGGTTGAAAGAGAGGAAGAGAAGGGGGAAGAAGTGGATGAGAGTTTGTATTCATGAGTAATGAGGAAGAGATGGCAAAAGGAATTTATGCAGCAGAGAGTCCTTTCAAGGGAAATAATTTTGTAATTCCCCCCTAAAAATTGTGACATCATCATTTCAGTTCTCAAAATTCTAACCTCACATGAAATTGTACCCCTGGAAGGGTTAAGTGTACATATGTCTATACCGAACACTGTGACCTCATTTTCTTCTTCTAAATTCATGCTATATTATGTTATTATGTTATTTGATACTATCTTGTCTAGCACAGTCTCTGGAGCGTAACAGTAAGAAGCATTTTGTATGAAAGTATTCTGTACTTCTGTATGACAACTATTAAAGAACTTGAACTTGAACTAAGTGTTGGCGTTAGTAGCCCATAACTCTGGGTCAGCAGTGGGAGGGAGGAGTCTCTCTACCCGGCTGTGTATCCCAGCAGACTGGCCTATCTCCAGCACAGGAAGCCCTGTCAAAGTGGAATTTCCCCTGAAAGAACATGTGTTTGGGCTCTTTAATGTCCAGTGTGGTTTTTGCTTGAACCTCATCAGAGAGACACAGGAAACATCATTTTTAAAGGTGCACTGGGTATCATTTGCTTGTTGCAGCACGCGTGAACAGATAATTATGGAGAAATCATTGGAACCAAGAACATCTTTTATATAAATAAAAGCACACATGCTCGTATTTATAATCTAAAAGGATATTTGAATGGGCTTTCTTTTTATCTCAAGGCCCCAACGTGAGTGAATTTCTGACCTTGTCTCAAGTTGTCAAGAAACGCATTATATTTCAAGTATTTCAAGTTTATATGTGATGTTAATTTGAATAGAGCAAGTGATATGCTCTATCAACATGCAAATCCACAATGTCCACCACTTCTACTGAGCCTCCTTAGAGTGCTAACTTCTTACAGTACTCTCATTGTTTACAATGTAAAGAATATACTGCTGTCAGCATTGAATGATGAGTGGAGTCTGAAAGCTAACAAGGACGCATAAAGTGATATAGATGCAAAGCATTCATCTTGCCTTCCAGGCTGCGTGAATATTAAAGGCAACCAACTTGTGTTCGCTTTTTCGTTCAGCGTTTCTCTGATTGGCCACACGGCCACGTGACCGCCCTAGCATCCGCGCTGTGTGTTGTCAGTAACAGAGAGAGACGCGGCAGACGCGGCGCGGCAGAGAGTGGCCGCGCGTGCTCTAAATACATGTTAAGATATTCAAAATCGTCACAGCAGTATAGTTTGTTTATACTTCAGAAGGCGTGCTTCCAGCCTCTTTGATTAAACACAAAGTGTCATGCACACAAACCACCACTAGGGGCAGAGTGGCTAACCGTGTCCGTGAGTGAATAAATTACTGATTGAGTAACGACGTAAGTTAGTGACATTGCCAGTCTTATGGGGTACTTTGCATGTAAACAATTCAGGTTTAGCAAAAGCCTACAGCCTTCAAAACACTTACATAAGGAACTGTTAAAGGAACATGCCAACATTATGGGAAATGTGCTTATTGTCTTTTCTAGAGTCAAACTAGAATATAGATCCAATTTCTTCTCTGTGCGTTCCGTAGAAAGCTATCCGGCTGCAAGCTAGCCTAGCTTAGCACAAATTAATATAAGCGGATGTTGGCCAAAAACACCTCTCCAGGGTTGGAAGAGCTAGGCTAGTGGTCGGTTTCCTCTTCCATTAATTTGTGCAAAGCTAGGATATAGCTTTCTACTGAATGCACAGAGATGGAATTGGTATCTATCTTTTTGTCTGACTCTGGAGAAGATGGTAATCACATGTCCCATAATGTCAGTGTGATCCTTTAAACACAGCTTTAGTAAAAAAAAATAAAAAGTTTTAAACACAACCCCACTGATATTTCGGCTAGGTTGGTGTTTATCCTTGAAATGAGGTCTGCTGTTATTTAATAATAATAATAATATTAATACATCTATCTTATATAGCGCTTTTTCAGATGCTCAAAGACACTTTAAATGGGTAGAAGAAACAAAACTATGGCAAAACAAAAACAGAACAAAAATAATACATGACAAAATAAAATAAATCGACAGAATTAGAGGTCAAAAGCAAGATTGAAAAGGTGTGTTTTGACGGCTGATTTAAAAGATGTCAGGGTGTTTGCATCACGGATATGGCTGGGGAGGGCATTCCAGAGGGAGGCGGCAGCAGCAGCAAAGGCCCTGTCGCCCCAGGTCCGGAGCCTGGTCGTGGGAGGTGTTAGGAGGTTGGCATCAGCAGACCTAAGGCTGGGCGTGTGACGGTGGAGGAGGTCGGACAGGTAGGGAGGGGCAAGGTTGTTGGGGGCTTTAAATGTGATGAGAAGTATTTTAAATTGTATCCTGTATTTGATCGGAAGCCAATGGAGGTCGTGGAATAGCTCATATTTGAATGAGCTGTTCCATTAAAGCTGGGCACGATTTTAAGGTTCTAAACGTTGTCCTTTATTTGCGGTTGGGATTCTGTCTTTTAGGGAAGACACTGGTGAGCTTTCTCACAGCTGCTGATGACATGCTGAAAAAAGTATGCAATGGTTGCTGGTGGAGGGGAGGGGTTACAGCAAAACAAGCCGTAGAAAACCTGCCAAGAATCAGTCTTGTGTTTGCAGCGACTTGAGCAAGAAAAGTAGTCAAGAGGCAGCTTTGGCTGACATGAGGGAGGGAGCACTATAGGCAGTTTTTAGTGTTTGAAGTGATAAACCTTCGGCAATTAAAAACACGGAAATTAAGGTTCTTTCCAACTTCTGAGAGTTAGGAATGCAGTGGGGATTTGTCTTGGCCTTTACTTTCAAAATGTTCCACCCATAACTGCCCTATCACACAACTACAAGCGTGTGTGTGTGTGTGTGTGTGTGTGTGTGTGTGTGTGTGTGTGTGTGTGTGTGTGTGTGTGTGTGTGTGTGTGTGTGTGTGCATGTTAGATAGAGAGCAATAGAGAGTAAATTGGTGCCTGCAATTGAATTAAAAGTACATTTGCTTGCAAAAACATGAGATTCCATTCAATAATTTGGCATTCATCGATTTCCTCAGCTGACTATATCTCTGCAGTCTGCATTTGTGTTTTCTCTAAGGTATAATCTAGAAGGTACTGTATCACATAGAATAGAATATCATGGTTGTCTGTTTATCATCATTTAATGTCCTTGTTTTTACAGAATAGTCATGTTATTTATGAATTCATTTTTATATATAAAAAAAAATCTCTATGACTGTGCTACGGTCACATGTGTGTCATTTTGACCTCTATGCCCTGTCTCTTTCTGTCTGTCTCCCGCTTTGACAAAGATGTAGGGTGCAGTTAACTTCAAGGGCTTCATACAGCAATAAAGGGAAAGTGATAAATTCCCGTCAGTCCCCTGGGGTCCTCAATCTCAGAGTGATGTCACCGCAGGCAAGGGGCCCCACAGTCTGTCAGTCAGGCTGTTTTCTGCACCCTATTTCCCCCCGTCAGAGCGATAGATTAGCAGAGCGAAGTTGGTGAAAGTCGTGCTTTGTTTATCCTTATCTTTCACCGAGGAGTCATGAATCATCTAGACTCTCTTAGTAACGCATGATTTCCAAACCCTGGGGTTATAAAGTTGGGGGCCCCTTGAATAATTTATAATGCTAAAAGTATTGATGTAATATTTTACTCACTATTTTATATATGAAAACAAACTTTGAAAATGGCTTGTTAAAGATCCCCTCCTTGTGGTTAACTCCTCTTGGAGGCATGACTTTGATTGTGATTTGTGCTCGTCAGAACACCCTTTTCACATTCTTCCCCTGGAATCTGTACTCCCCTGAAATCTGAGTTGCATGTGTGATGTCACTAATGGGTCAAACATGTCATTGTACAATATAATTGTAACGTGACACCTTTAGCTTCAGTATACATTACAAAGAAAGCTGAGTAGGTACCGACATGTCTTGAAAAAATACAAGCTGCTGACTTGGAATTTCTGGTAAATATCTTGTTTGTTTCAAATTTGCATCTTCATATATTCTTGCATTGAATTTAAATTCGGTGGAAGAATCATATATTATTTATCCAAACTGTTATTAAAAATAATAATAATAATCTTTAACTTGTCCTAATGGCTTCTAACTGTAGATGGTCGATGGATTGTCCCGTTATCCATGAACCCAGCTAGCCAAACCCAAGCAGACTGTATAACCCACCAATGTTGCTGGTGATAGTTTGACCATTTGGGCACTATCCAAACAAAGCCATGATGTACAGAGTGTCTGAAAACCTCATACATAAATACGTGGGACACCAGATAATTTGTTTGACGTATTATTAACCACCATAACATCTGTCCAAGTATTGTGTGGTGTTTCTTTTCTTTTCTTTTTTTTTGGGAGGGGGGGGGGTGTCCTAGAGCAATTTAATCAACAAGGGAAGAGAGAGAGAGAGAGAGAGAGCGAGAGAGAGAGAATGGAGAGAAAACTCAGGGATAAGGAGAGACAGGGAGAGAGTACCACAGGGACATGAGGGGAAAGGCAGGATCAAGGAGAAGAAAAGGTGGGATTTGAAATGAAAACCTTAGCAGAGGACTGACCAGCCGCGGATATATAGGCGAGGCGGCTTAGGCAGCCGCCTTAGGGCCCGCGGGGGGTCTAGGGCCCGGGCCCGGCCCGGGACTGAATGGAGTTGCCGTTCGTTCGTGGGACTGGATGACAGACTGCATTGCGCCATGCCCCGGGGCCCGGGTCCTATGTTCCCCGGGCCCCCTATGTTTCCCATGTTCCAAAAGGGTTCTATGTTCCCCGGGCCCCCTATGTTCCCCCTATGTTTTCCCGGTAGCGATAAAGGCTCGCCCCAGGCTCGCCACAGCAGTGGATGGATTTAAAAGATAGGGCACTTTTATAGATAATTTATTTGTATCGCAACGGAGTCATGGATCTAGTCGTGCCATGTAGCATTATGTCGAATAAATTCAAATAGAATAAACAAGTCTAAAACAAAGACTTTTAAACGAAGTTTAGCCTATTAAATCATTTTATAAGCGTTCGTTTATTTGTGGTCTGCGTGAGAACACTGAAGCAACCATCTGCAGAACACCAGCCCAGCCCAGCCCTCCCCTCTCCTCTCCTCTCCTCTCCTCTCCTCTCCTCTCCTCTCCTCTCCTCTCCTCTCCTCTCCTCTCCTCTCCTCTCCTCTCCTCTCCTCTCCTCTCCTCTCCTCTCCTCTCCTCTCCTCTCCTCTCTCTGTCCCCACGCTGTCAGGTTTGATTGATTGATTGAAAACTTTATTAACAGATTGCAGAATGGGTACAATACAGTACAGCTCAATACACACAATTGTTAAGGGGATACAGACCAGAGAAAGACTTTCGTCTTGTTTACATCAGGGTCCCCCATTTTCAATTCATCAGGACATTTATGACATACATGACATACAGATAGTCAGTACTGCTACATCTATACATTTATGACATACCAGATTTGCAAATACAGTACTGTTTGTGATACAGAAGGAGTCAAGAAAAGGGAGTATATACATTTGACATAGAAACTAATAGGCCCTCCTATTCTTCCCGATTGTAGCCTAAAATAAATTAAAGAATGATGATTGCTGGGAAATGTTGTCTCTCCTGTTGTGCCTCCAGTGCAAAATCTGACTTGTTACTGGAGGACAACAACATTACCCAGCAATCAATGCATCATTGCGTCATGAGACAATTTACCTGGTGCGGAAATTAAAACGAACAGCAGACGTCTGTCTCTTACAGCGAGTGAAATCATCAGTGAGTGAAAGTGAATTATCCATTATATTCCGCAACCATGCCGCCTAAGCCTTACAAACATAAATGTGGCCGTCAAAAAAGAACAGACAAAAAAGAACGGGACGAGAAAAAATGCTGTTTGTGGATCATCAGTCCGTAACTTCCTCGTTCACTGAGGTGTGTACTGCCATGCTGTTATTCCTGACGTTACCTGTGACTGTGGCGACAGCCGAGCGATCCTTCTCCAAGTTAAAACTTATTAAGACCTACCTGCGGAGCTCCATGGGTCAGGAGAGACTGAGTGGGCTTGCAATCCTGTCCATTGAAAACACCAGAGCCCGGGAGTTGGACATTAAAGACATTGTGGAGGATTTTGCACAACGCAAGGCTCGCCGTATGCCATTCAAATAGGTGAGTAAACAAACTGCCCTTTTCTCTATAATAGTATTTATTATCTGTCTGCTTTATATACCACCGTGGCCTCACGGCCAGCGTGGGGACAGAGAGAGCTGGGCTGGTGTTCTGCTGCAGATGGTTGCTTCAGTTCTCACACAGACCGCAAATAAACGAATGCTTATAAAATGATTTAATAGGCTAAACTTCGTTTAAAAGTCTTTGTTTTAGACTTGTTTATTCTATATGAATTTTGTCTACATAATGCTACGTGGCACGACTAGATCCGTGACTCCGTTGCGATACAAATGAATTATCTATAAAAGGCTTTTAAATCCACTGTTGTGGCGAGCCTGGGCCTGCTTTATATACCGCCGCTGCAGTGCAGAGAACACTCTCCGTGGTGCTGAAACGTTTTTCCTGTTTTATTCCACTATTCCAGGAATTTCCAGAATTGTGTGTGAGAGATATTGGGATCATAGGAGAGAGATGGGAGAGATACCTGCATGACCAAGCTTGGCTTCACAGTAGAAGAGAGAAGACAAAAGCGATTTGATCACTTTATTTTTTTATGACCCTCCATGCTCCGTGACTTTCCTTATTGAAGCGTTCTTATTAATGTCCGTGTTGCGCACACGTGGGAGGAGGGAGGGATGTCCCGGTGCCGGGTCAGGTGGTGTGGGTGGGGGGGGGGGGGCCCGAGCTGGCCCGAGCTGGCCCGAGCTGTCAAGAGCTGTCAATCTCGCCTCAGGGCCCGTGGGGCATTCCAACCGCCACTGGGACTGACTGCTTCCATTTGGTGACCGAATCGTATTGGAACTGGAATTGGTAGAATGGTCATTCCCATTAAATCACCCGGGGTTTGAGATTGGTCAATTCCACAGTGCTGAATGGTCATTTGGCTGGTATACGTAAATAAAATGGCTGCCGTAGAATGTTTCACAATGTTGTCAGGCAATCGGAGTTGGTTTGTTGCATTGGCGTATTGCCATGACTAGAGGCCTCATTTGGATCAACATCCTGGCGGCAGCTGGGATGAGAATTCCACCATTGCGAGTATCTACAGTATCATGCATTTTAGCTCATGAAACCTAATTATAACATACTACTCACCTTATTATTCTAGCAAGAAACCATGCTGTGACAACATGCTCAAAATAATGATATGGCATTTTTAGTGTACAAAAGGAAATGACCATATACAAGGAAAGACCCTTTCCATTCAATTAAGTTCTGTGCTGTGTACAGTCTCTTTGCTGCAGAAAGGTCAAATGGAATGTGGGAGCGGTAAATTTCAATAGCCTGGGGTGGCTTACGACTTCTATAGGATGCCTCATAAAACGGCTCCAAGTCCTTTTCTTCTAAAGAATAATGTTCTGACATGACATGTGTATTCTATCTCTTCCATCTCTCCTCTCTCCTTTGTCAGCATTTTAGATGATAGAAATCCCCTCAGCAGTCTTAGGAGTGAGCACATATTAAAGCAATGGTTCTCATCCCTTTTTTAGCCCTTAAAAACAGAGGCCTGCCTGTTTGCGTCTATGCTTTTACCAAACGGTTCGTGTTTCCGCGTTCCCGATTTGCGCTCTGATTGGCCACACGCGTATCTGGTCATGTGACATGTGCGCCCAATCGCATGACGAGCAGTGTCTTAACCCATTTCCGCGTCGAACAGCCTGCAAACAACCTAACGCCTAGTTTATCACTGGTTAAGCTTAGGCGACTCTTTCGCAGTTGGTTAAGGTTAGAGTTTGGAATCAGGGCTGGCCTTCTATCGCCATGCTCTAAGACAAACTCTAACCTTAACCAACTTCGAAAGAGCGCCTAAGCTTAACCGTCCAAAGAACTTGCCGTCACACGATTGGGCGCACATGTCACATGACCAGAAACGTCAGTGGCCAATCAGATTAGCAAAACGCACAAACCGTTTGGTAAAAGTAATGAGGCTGCCTGTTTACGACACCAACATGGTCACACATACTAGACAGAACGGGGCATTTTGACACCAATGAATAGTCTTAATTATTTATATTTTCCCTTTTCAGGTTAATATCAAGGACTAACAATATATTAGAGTAAGAACAGCATCCCATACATTTGTAGATATTCTAGATCCAATTGACCATATTCATGGCCATTTTGCTCTTACACATGAGTGCATGCCTACCAACTGTTCGCCTGTTTTACTGCAACACTACTATCACCGACATCTAAGAAGGGAGATCCCCCCTTGAATGGCCCTTCTAAGGTTTCTCTCCACCACATTGCCTGTGGTGCATTTTTTCCTATTGCTAGGTTAAGGTTTTAGTGAGTTTTTCCTTACCTTCGCGTGGGGTATGTCTGGGAATGTTGCATTTATTTTGCATTTATTTGACATTTTGTGGACTTTATGGTGTTTTTGTTTTGTTCTTGACTTATTGTGATGTTTCTTCTTGACTTGTTTAAAGAAGACGTGTCCGGCCCATGGGGACATTAACGTGTGTTGTTGGGCCTTACAAATAAATTTGATTTGATTTTTATTTGATGTCACACCCAGGTTGGGATTCATTTTCACCCTGTTCCCACCTTATCAATGATGCTCTGATCACCCAGTGCTTCTGCACGCTTTATCAAGTGTGTCCCTGGTCATTATATTGTGTGCAGATATAAAACTACTCTGGCGCACTAGATACGTTGAAACATCACAGGTTGTGTTGTCCATAACTAAACACATACATAATTGTAAAAAAAAATTATACAACAGGGCTTAAACTTGTGTTGCTATAAACACGTGTTTCAACACAACTGTATGTGTTTAGTTATTTCATATATTATTTTACATGTCTTTTTGAGTCACCTTTGTTTCCATGGAGTTATTAAGGAAGTTATTCATTCATAAGGTATCGGCTCAGAGCTATTATCAATCGTCACCGACTAAACGTGTGGATACAAGACGGCCGCTCATTCCGAGAGGAAACAGCCGTGTTTGTCCTCGTTAGCACCCTTTTAGAGTTTAGACAAGTCACACTCAATATTAATGATTGGAACGAGAGTGGCGGTAATTCATGGATTCAACTGCAGGTCATTGGTAATCACCATCTGACTGTGTTTTGGATGGAGATGAATTGGAACGCTGTGGGCGGTGTACCACATTTTGGAGCAAAGCCAAGAATGTTGAATACGTGAAGCAAGCGAACAAGTATCTACACAATAATCGTAGCACCATTTCAACACAAGTCATAACTCTCTTGCTTGAGGCGAAGATATTCTCTCTTATCACACACACCCCGAATATATATTTTTTAATTGTGTTTATTTATTTATTTTGTTTGATTTAGGAGAGACATACAGTACTGTACTACAATAATAGTCTTCAGATTTGGTCTTTAGCTTTCAATAGTAGGCTATTGCAAATGTCTGATGCAGTGGAAACAACTGTCCTCCATGTTCTTTTGTGTAGAGAATGGAGATAGTTTATCCCTGCACATCTGGCTATGTGCTTAGTTGATGTAAAACGTTGGGGCGCCACGACCTCTTGTATATTTTAACGCTCAACTCTGGTAAACTGGAATGTTTTACGTAAATCCCCCCCTTGCTTCATACTTCACTTTGCTTCATGTCTTTTTGCCTGAACAAGGCTTCATATGAATACAAATGAGTCCTTAGAACTGATGTTAAGAGAATTCAAGGTTTGAACTTTAAACAACAACATTGATTTTATTTACAGCATCTGCAGTTATTTTGGAGCAGACATAGAAATTTGGCTGCCAAGGAATGGCAGGGTATTAGAACCATCTTGATTCTACTTTGTGGGTCGAGAGGATTTAACTATATAACTCCCTATTTCTAATGGAAGAAATCTGTGGCCTGTATGTTTGAGTGTGAAGTTGATGTGATGAGCGGTTCTTGAGAAAGTACAATACGCTATTTTACAATATGAAAAATAGCGAAAGAACATGACATTTTAACCTATGTGTTCAAGATCCAAGTAAAATGTATCACATAAGAGCGTACAAGTACAGTGCAGTGAAATGTGTCCCCTGTGTGACCCCCCCCCCCCCAAACGAAGAAAGAAGGAAACTGAAGATGTGGCTCTGCTACACATTGCTCACATTGGGTTAAGTGTCAACGTGTTCTGTTTGGTTTCATCTGTTTGCAGTGGACGCAACCTGAGCAGATATATGTTTATACATGAGCAGAACCATATGTTTGACAGTTGGCCAGGACTGTGTAAGATATGGTTGCAAGTCAAATAATCCCCCCTTGGAAAGTTTTTTTTACACCATCTCCGTAATGCATGTACCTACAGATGTATACCCCAGAAATGTAAGCAAATAGTGGTGACGTGACTAAATTCAATTTGCCTACTGCCTATCATGTTTGATACTTCAATCACTGTGACTGTTGAGTGATTTGTTGAGCTTATGAGTTATGACAATGTATTGGATGTCAGAGTTGTTGCACTGAGGAGCTGAGTCAGACTACATTTGTGAACTAGCTGTGTAAAAAGAAGTGAGTAGCAATCTGTGTATCAATTTGGTTGCTGTTTCTCTCTGAATCAATCAACTGAATTCACCCCTGTCATAGGAGGGTGTGAATCTAGCATCTGGTGGCTTTTCTCCTGCTAATTAGTCCAATCAATTGTCAGAGGCCAGGCTTGTGAGTTGTACTATATTGTTGCTTAGTACGCAGTGACAACATGAGGAGGGCAGTAGCTATGGTAGTACAAGTTACTGAACTGGTCTACAATAATATGTTCTATCAATATCGTCTCTAGGATTGCAATTTGAACATTTTACACTTAAAGGAGCACTTCACCGTTTTTCAACCTCAATCCGTTCTGTTGAGGAGGACGTGTGATAATCTGACATGTAACTCACCAACGTGTTCTGTGTCTCTAGAGCTCAGCCGCATTCCTCTGGGTGATGTCACCGAGAGGAGAGCAGACCTCTAGCGAACTGCAGACACTATTTCCTCAACTATTTTCAACTGTAGAATGACCAACTGGAGAAAGGTTGAGGAAATAGTGTCTGCAGTTCGCTAGAGGTCTGCTCTCCTTTCGGTGACGTCACCCATAGAAATAACTCATAGTTAAGGCTCTCATAAAACCTTTTAAAACATATCATGTGCACTCTGTGTATCCTGGACAGCAAACATTCTTTAAACCCTGTCAAATACTCTGTGTATGTTCTCTATCTATATTACTGTGTAAGAAATTAATGTTCCTAGGCATTCCAATAGACAACTTTAGCTTTTACCAAAGTATTTATTTGAATTTGTTTAATCTTTTTTTCTACTATTTTTTCTTATGCTATTCCACCTCTTCTTACTTCCTGGTAAGACACACATCTGCCATCTTTCTTTGATATATCAGTAACAACCAGCTTTGAAGTATAATATACGCCATTAAGGCCACTTAATGTAAATGACTCTAGTCACAGTAATGTAACCTGTTACCACAGCCGTTACCATACGGTTTAAGGGCTTTCACAAGATGGTAGATGACTCTCTCTTTGATCTCAGTCTCTCCGACCACAGTGTTTATGTGCCACGTGTGTGTTACGATACCATAAATGATATGTTATACCAGCGATTACTGGCTTTGTGGCCAAAAGTCTGTAATTTATTCAAACTTGAGGGGAAAAAAGAAATACACAGCAAAAATGATAGAGAAAACCTGTGGGTTGCAGGGTAACCCAGACGCCACAGAACCTGACAAAAAGAACAACGTTTTTTCAGCGTCATATTTCTGGATTTTTATTTCAGGTATACTCTTGAATAATGGGTGAAAGTGTTTTTTTTTTTTGTTATTTTCCTCCTTGAACACATGACATAACCAGCCAGGAAGATGAATTGCTGCTAGTTGCCCTAGTTTTGAACTTTGGCCCCCTGTTCCAAAAGGCCTCAAGGTCAGCAACGGGAGCGTTTCAGGTTTTAGAATGAATGCTTATTTTAGGATACAGCTTAGTTTACTTTAACTCATCAGCTGTGTGATCCCTTCACTCCATGCAAATTTACAAGAGAAACATCGCTGAAGAAGACTCTATAGTAATTTGTAATCCATTAAGTGTACATACTTGCTGAGAAGTGTATTCTTCCATAATGACACTAAAGCTCTTTTGATTGGTGCAGCTGGAGACTGTAAAGTCCACAATGGATATCTTGTGCTGTTATTACAAGTATCACAGTTGTTTCAACACATCAGTCTAGAATACCTTGGGATACGGCACATGAGCACCTATACGCTTGCTTGGCCTATCCTTTCCCTAACCCACCCGAATCGATGAAACTCGTAAAGATGAAGCGTCGCTCTGTGTCTTAGTGCTGGTCTGTCATTAGCGAAATGCCATCCCGGATAACAGCCGAGCGGGCTTTGGTCTAGACAGGGATGCCGGTCTGGAATCAAGATAACGGAAAACTCGGAGTCAGACATTTGAAGAGTGACGGAGAGAGAGAAGGGGCTCTGGAGGGATATGCAATTGAGGACGACCACAATTCTCCCAAGGCCAAGTGCGGGATGGGAACAGCTCATGGCTGTGGTTTGCTCCTTTTTCTTTTTAAAAGGAAGCCCCATTGGAGACAGGGGCAGTCAAAGACAAGGCCTAGACATGTAATCAGCTACTTATTCATTCCAACTTTCCTGGCCCGGGTTTCCTCCCCCTCCCTAGAGACACAGGCTGTTGTTTGTGGAAGCTGAGGTGAGGAGCATGTTGGAACCAGAACCTTGTTTGAGCGTTCCTCCTGCCAGCAGGGCACAGCTAATCCTCCACACTCTCCTCTACGGGTTCAGAATATTAAAAAGGCAGTGAGTGCAAAGTGTTTACTTTGGAACCCCCCCCAAGGTAACTCCTTGGGTCAGAAGGAGACAAAGCATGGAGGAGGGTGAGGGATAATCATAGGACGTGGGTTCGCTTTGAAGTGCGACGCTGTACTGACAAGTCAGTCGCTAAAGGGAAGTAGTCGGTGTTACTTGTTACCTTGACCATCAGAACTCAGGTCAGCGTCAGGTTGAGATGGCAAAGGCCTTGGCTGTTGTTTGTGAGACGACCTCTCTCTTGAATAGCTTTATCAGTGGACCAATTACAGGTCGGGTCAGAGGTCATTTGTTGTGTCGAGATTTATTCCTGGTCGTGTTAAAGCAGGAGCGCACAGCTGCCACAGACACCAAGCCTGTAGCAGCTGTAAGTTATCTGCATTTGGCTTAGAAAACAGGCCATGTTCCTTATTGCACATCAGCCAGGGCATGCTGGTCCTAATGGAATGAGATATGTTCTGAATGAGGACAGACAGAGAAATGGAATTAGATATGCTACGTTGCTAACAGTAACAACCCATCCAGTAGGAACTATCTTTCTGAGATGTTCTCTCAAAAACAGCAAAACTCTACAGTTCCAGGTTCTGTTTGGCCACGGCCATCTTTTTTTTTCATTTATTTAATTTTTTTTTTGCTCTGGGAAATGGAGAAATGCCGTTTAAATGACTCATTGTTTCCATAAGGTCATTGTCTAACCCCTCCAACTTCTGGCTACGACAACCTCTCCCCCAGCATGTTATGAGTATTTCCATATTAGCCAGGGAAAATCCATAAACTATCCACTTTTTCTTTTTTTGCTCACGACCCTACATCTGCTAGATGCATTACACTGGAGATAATCCCATACTAGGTTTTCCAGATTGTTGTTGGAGCTCCTCATGGATGTGTCATGATTTCAGAGAGGATGCTGTGGTTCACTGCTATCTCCCCAACGTCTGGGTACCGAATGAGATATTCAGAAGAGCCCCGTGAGTCATGTTGAATCCGCCCCAGGGGCCGTGTTTTAAAACTAGGAGAGGAAACCGTCTGAGCTGACTGGTGGAAAATCCAGATCAGACCTCTCTCACCAAAAGGGAACGCTGCCTTTATGCATGGTTTAACATGTTGGTGGCGCTTTTTTTTTTTTTACTGTGTCTGCGGAAAAGTACGGAACCTGCGTTGGATTATCCGAGAACGAGGGGGGGAAAAGTGACCCTCCTTCTCTCTCTTCCTTGGTTTTTGAGACCACTCTGTGTGAACCATACTTCTCTCATTTCAAACTCGCCCTTTTGACACTACACTTTTTGCAAAATCCCTTACAGCCCGACAGGAAAAAATTACACTTTCCACCTCTGTGGTCGACAGCTCAGCTAGACATCCATGATGTGATGTTTTTATGTCTGCATGTCGGATACGAGTGTACAGTATTTACACACAGTTAAATGTTAAACTTGCATTGATTCTGTTTACCTGCCTGAGATTTCCCAGCATGTGTTCATCCAAAATCTTTAAGGCTTTAAAAAACAATGTTAAGACATGCTGGCATTATTCATTTAGTTTATATGTATTTATGAAATATATGTATTATTTGTAGGCCTATGTATATCTACATTTATACATATTAGGGGACAATAGATTATATTAGCAAAGTATCTTCTAATTCCTTCTAAAGATTTGTTTATAAACAGATTCCAGATGTCCGCAAACAGAATTCTTAAAATATACTTTATTATTATTATTATTATTATTATTATTATTATTATTATTATTATTATTATTATTATTATTATTATTATTATTATTATTATTATTATTATTATTATTATTATTATTATTTTATGTTAAACAAACCTAGGTATGGTTTTTCATTTTTGAAAAACAAGTTTGAACTAGGAACATTACTGGCATTCTGGGAAATACATCTCTGCAGCACTTGAACTGTGTCTTGTTTTCAGTGTCGTCAAATAGTTTGTGGCTACAGAACAAGGATGGGCAAGAAGCTTTCCCTCCGGTCGTAGCTAGGACCTCTGTGTCTGGAGCTTCTAATGTATACACAGACACAGCTTCTAGTCAACAGCTGGCTGGGCCTCGGAGAGGTCTGGAGGTACAGAATGTCAGAGATAGAAGTGTGAAACCTGGTGTGAGACAAGGAGGTCGTTTTCTGTTCAACTCCCAGGAGAAACGGGGCGGGTCAACCACTGATCCGGAGGAGGTCTTCTCCCATATGGCTGTTTCAGGCGTGCGTCTGTGTGTGGGTGGTAGGATTTAATAGTATGTGTATGGGTGGGATTGTGTGTGTGTCTGTGTGTGTGTGTGTAAGAGGATTAGTTAGGTGTGTGCAGGCATTGTATTGCATTGAATACAAAAATACATACAGCATACATGGCCCTTTTGTGCATCTTTGTATGAATAAGCAAACAGAGAGGCTGTGCACGGTACCACATTATAAGATCCACTTGTCACTATGTTTTGTCACTGGTATTGCTGGTGTTTGACAAGACTGTCTGTCTGTCTGTGTTAGCCTGGCATGCGTGCCTTTGTCTGGATAGTACACACGAGCATAATGTCCGCTGTGCCTCCAGAGAGTCCAGACCACAGGCAGTCAGTTAGGGCCTCGGCCGGTAAAACTCAAGTCACTGCTAAACATACTTTTGTGATTAGCCATTAGTGTCCCCGGCCACATTTGAACGGCATCCAAGCCACGAGAATCATCTAGGCCTAATTGAGAGATATTTAAGAAGTCCCCATTTCTCCTTTTTAAGTTTAACTATGATTTACGGTATTGCTTGCATCCTCCCTCTGCTTTGATTATCAGTAAACATTAGGTTTTGTTTGATCCGTTTCCCAGAGTAAGAGTCTCTGTATGTCTTATCTATTCTTGCCCTTTAGTGCACTTAATCATTAAATATTTGATCCAAGATGACAAAGCCTAGGCGGTAGGTAATCGTGTTTTATGAAAAATAATAATTTGTGATGTGTTTGGTTATTATCCCTTCTGCATCTTGCCAAGCGAGCTAGCTAAATTAACAAATGGCTAATTAGCCACACACAGCTAGTTCAGCGGATGCTGACTGGTCTAACAGATGGTCAGACACAGTGCCAAAAGGATGACATGCTGCTTTACGACGTTTTCCTCTGTGAGTTTGGAAACAAATTCACAACTTCTAGTCAGGGTCAGTTCTTTTGGTCTGGTCAAACAAACGAAACAAAAAAATATTATGTTAATGTTGTTAATACCTTTTCTTACTTTTGTACTGACACATAATGGGGCTGTTACAAAATGAAAGAAAAAATATTCAGAACATTCTTTTTATTTTTTATTTTAATCTTTTATTGGATAAGAACAACAAGGAACAGCTCACCTCATGGCACAATTGACCTCGGTGTCCCCCACCATTTTAACCATTAACCTACACTGGAACATTATACTGAGGCCCATAACCATCTGGCTGCTGGTACTGTTCTATGTGGTAAAAAAAACATAAATCAACCATATCTGCAGATTTGGGGTCATATTTCCCCTACTCTAATCCTAACTCTAGCCACCATGGAGCATTGGAAAATATCTGACCCTTCATCATCAGTGGTTGAAGGATTTTCTTTTTTCACATTCCTGTATCTCTCCATAATGTGGCAAAGAGTTAACCTGTAGTCTGAAGCTCAGGGGTGCCACCTGCTGTTTACAATAAGAACAGGTAAACGCTTCAGATAGCCTGGTAACAGTTTTTACTAATCTGGGTTCAGATTACAGATTCCCTCACTTCTGATACTGTAGTATATACTGATATACTGTAGGCATGAATAAAACATCTTACCCTAGACCACCAACTAGCTGTATGCCTCCACATTCACATTTTTGTACTCTATGAGTAAGATTATTTTTGTTACCGTGTTTGATTTGAGTTTTTTTGTCCTCGTGTACAGGGTTCGGAATAGGCCATGTCAATTTGAAACATGTACAAACCACAAATAATTTAAATTAATTATTGTAAAATACTGGCCATACTGTGAGTGATTTCATTTTTGGACATTCGTATTGTTACTTTTAGGAGTGTGTGTCTGAGTGTCATTTAATCCTATGCTTCCTATACTATTTTCTTCCCCAGTATCTGGCTATGATCCTATGCTTCCTATACTAGTTTCTTAGTATCTGGCGCTATGATCCTATGCTTCCTATAGTTTCCTCCCAGTATCAGGCTATGATCCTATGCTTCCTATACTAGTTTCTTCCCCAGTATCAGGCTATGATCCTATGCTTCCTATACTAGTTTCTTCCCCAGTATCAGGCTATGATCCTATGCTTCCTATACTAGTTTCCTCCCAGTATCAGGCTATGATCCTATGCTTCCTATACTAGTTTACTGGCTATGCAGCCATTTCTTAGATTTAGAATTATACTTTTGACAGTATCATTAACTCCACTGCCATACAAAGATGAACAATGTATCTTTGGGGGAGAGAGGCTGTTGCGTCATAGGTGGCTGTGTGTCTGGTTCCTTTGAACAGCAGCCAGGTTTTCCAGCACCTCTGGAGGATATTAGCTCATGTCTACCAGCGGGAAACTTTAGTACAACTGTGGGTCACCTTTTCCATAACCCTTTTTTTTCTTTTTTTGTTTGCCCGGGACATTGTCCAGAGCATAATGGAAACATGTGTTTCACATTAGACCATATAGACCATACAATGTGCAGCACAATTATTCCATTTTGAATAAGGGTAAATATAATTAAATTGTGCTGTAGCACTGACCTTGCTGTTCCTGAATTAGTAGTGTCACGTGACCAGTCTGAATTTGGTCTGTTGGATTGTTTGTCGTTCTGTGTCTGCCTGATCACGCTTAGAATATGTAAATAAAGTACTAATCGACCACAGGAAAATATTGTACGTTATGTTATTTCCAAATAAGTAGATAATATATTACATATTCAATCAAATGTTTTTACTTTGAACGTTTTCTGAAAATTCCGTGCTGGGGAACGAACCTGGAGCACTCGCATGGGAGGCTAGTGCCTTTATCGCAAGACTAGTGAGACATTAAGTACGATTGCCTCACCCAAACCTTAACCACTGTTACCTTAAACTAACCATAACCGTTGAACCCTAACCCTAACTTTATATCTTAACCATAACCCTTCAATGTTAAAACAAACCATAATCATAGGATTGCTGTGTTTTTAACATGGTGGGTAGCTTAGTCTAGTGGTGAGAGCACTCGCCCAGGACCACAATCATTGATGCTTCATCTCCCAGTTGCTGTGTTTGTTTTAGACTTTTGCCGAAACAAAACATAAATATATTTCTTATACAAGACGTAAATATATATCTTATTATGGCTATAACATAACGTACATTATGTACCCTTTTTCCTGTGGTCGATTAGTACTTTATTTATGTTTTCTGATGAGACCATGTTTTCTGTGTATACTGTACAGTAGAAAGTAGCTCAGGTTTGGTTTGTTGGGATTGTTTTGTCGTTCTGTCTGTATAGTAGTAAGGATTGGTTTGGTTTGACACCTAAGACATGTTAGATGTGTGAGGATGCTAACAATAACTAAAGCTGTTGTTAAATTGACATTAAAAAGTACTTTTCTGCAATGTCTACACAGCTTTTATTTAATTGTGGAATTAACACAATGTTGTGTTGAATGAATGTGTTTAGTTAATTTGGCTGGTTAAATAAGGTTACCAAAAAACGAAAGAAAACACAATACAAAAAAAAACATGTTTTTACATGATCTTGCAATCTTCTGGGCGGAAGAAATTCAGTGATACGTTCTGAAAAGACACTCCTCAAAGTTGCCGTGTAAGACTGCATTCACCTCAGGCGTAGAGTTTAGATAACGCTGCCTGATTGAAGCAAAACTTTGTCCTGTCTTGCCTCCAATCTCATCAAATAGAACGATATCAAAACAAACTTCCCCAGTGTGCTTTCACAGCTGTGCAGATCCACACTTGTATTAGGCCTATGTCAGTCTTCACACTTTTTTGTCCGTGAGCACAGAGAAAGAACTAGACTTTATCTTGGATTTCTCTCAAATTTGATTGGATCTGGAGGTTTAAGTTTAAGTTTATTTGGATCCTCATTAGCTGTTACAAATGGCAACAGCTACTCTCATACGCCTATCAACAATCTAATATATCATATAACAAAAGGACTACACATTTCAAATGTCATCATGATCAGACAAGCTGTTGAGTTCATGTTTTTAGTTTTGTGAGAATAGCGCCACCATGAGGCCAGATTACTAAACTTCACAGGGCTCCTTGTTATAGTAGCTGAATGTGTCAAGTTTGGTGCAAATCGGACAAAGCGTTCACAAGTAGCACATCACTTCCTGTTCACCATGCTTTATCTGAAATGTGATTAGATCTGGCGGTTTGGCCTATTAACCATGTACATAATACATGTAAAGATTGGTTCCCAGAAGCCACAAGTGTTGTCAGGATCAGGTGAACAGCCTGGGAGGTGTAGGTTAAAAAGACTTTCAAAAACATTTAAATAATGAAAAATCCTATATGGGCGGACTTCGTGGGTCCTTATGGTAAATGTGTTGTCCTTGAGGAGCCACATATCTGGGTATAATTCTTGTGACTATGGGGTCATGGAAATGTTAATTTGGCCTGATGGGGTAACACAATGTTCTTCTAGTGGTCATGAATGTTCACAGCATATTTTATGGCAATCCGGACAGGGCTGGTGGTGGTACTAGATGCAAAAATCAATCCGCCTCTTCCTCTAGGGGTTATGAAAATGCACAGCAGATTTTGTGACTCTTATGGGTCAGGAGATATCATCATTAAAAAATGTAACAATTGGCCTGCTTTTGGAGGAACGGTCATGGGGTCACAGAAATGAATAGGCTTCTTCCTCTTGGGCTAATGAATATGCACATCCTTATGGCAATCTAGCCATTACTTTGTAAGATATCTTGTTCAATGAATGAATGAATGAATGAAAACTTTATTTAACAGATTGCAGAATGGGTACAATACAGTACGGCTCAATACACACAATTGTTAAGGGGATGCAGACCTGAGAAAGACGTTTGTCTTGTTTCCATCAGGGTCCCCCATTTTCAATAACAACAGACGAAAACATACAAGTGGCAGGATATCACAAAGTAACAAAACATTTTACATTTCATCACTATGGGTTGCTGTTAAAGAGTAGTTCAGTTTTTAGTGGGAATTGGGAAGACCTCTAAACATTTTATCATTCTGCTCTCAGATTTATTACTGGTGATATATATGACATTTACCCCCGCATCCTGTCTGGCAGAGAGGCAAAAGAAACATTATGGTTATCTTTAGGACCGTTGCCGGGAAATTACCATTTTACAGTATATCACAATGTTTCTAGAATGGAATTATGGACCCTATCTGACACGCTCAAATGACTGGCTGAGCTTAAGGTCGCCAGGGTGCAGACTGAAGTCAGCGATTTGTTTTAATGCCCTGGCTTCTTGGAATGATCTTCAACTCTTGCTAAAAATCAATACCCCACTATCCTATAGAGAATAAAAAAATATCATTACAAATATCTCCACTTCAGTTTGTAACTGTTTTTAATTTAGATCTTTCATAATTTTTTTAAGAAACTATTTATTCCGTTTCTAATTATTTAAACAGATTTTTTTATCTTTATTTCATGTGTTCATGTGTTTTAATGTGTTTGAATCTCGACAGCACTGTTTTCTTTGTAAGCTCGGCATCATTGTAAATGAGGGCGACCCTCAATGATTCACAGAGATCTAAATCCAGGTTTGAATGAATAGTGACTGTAGGACTGCGTCAGGAGATGCAGTCAT
This sequence comes from Notolepis coatsorum, assembly GCF_963971535.1. Classification (NCBI taxonomy): domain Eukaryota; kingdom Metazoa; phylum Chordata; class Actinopteri; order Aulopiformes; family Paralepididae; genus Notolepis; species Notolepis coatsorum. The sequence goes on along the minus strand of NC_140167.1, from coordinate 135,511,008 downwards.
TAGAAAATGTGTACGTTTGGCCTGATGGCGGTGCTAGAGAGAAGGTGCTGGGGTCACCAACATAGTAGGGTTCCTCTTCTTCCTCTAGGGGTCATGAATGTGCACAGACAAATATTTGAAAGAAATCTATTCCAGCTATCATGTTCAAACCAAGGATCTGTGGCAGTAGTTAGTGATCATCTAGTCATTTTGGGGATATAATAAAGTAGGAAAGAGCAAGATCATACATCTGCCTAGTACAACTGTCCTTACCATTTGTGTGTCCTACTCTGTGTGTTCCAGGCGATGATGCAGGCTGCACCGCCGACGGCCAGGTATACACCAACAGGGACATCTGGAAGCCAGAGCCATGCCGGATCTGCGTGTGCGACAATGGTCAGGTCCTCTGCGACGAGATCCAATGCGATGAGCTGACCAACTGTGAGAAGATGACCATCCCAGAGGGAGAGTGCTGTCCTGTTTGCCAGACAGACTCCACCGACAGCCGCGGGGCGAGACCCGGTGAGCACGCGGTTTCACAGAGCTCTGTTTCAGTTCAATCATTCAAATCAGGGATTGTTTCAAATGTTCAGCCCTGGGAATACATTTATAGTCTCACCCTGCGCCCACGCTCATTAACCCATTCTCTGCCACCACTTTGATCATCCTAAATCATCCTCTGCCAGCGCTATTTGTCTATGGAGATGTTCACCTTCTTTGCAGGGCTATAATCTTTTTAATTGTATTGCTAAATTGACATTACTATGGCCCATTCAACATCAATTATCTATCGTTCAGGATGTAGGAACGTTTTACTTTTTCATTCACACATTCATACTAAAGTATAAATATGTTTTTATTGTTTTCTGCAGTATTTCATAGAACGTGAGATATAGGCATAAATGCATATATTAGATTATCAAATGCAGTTTGATACCGATCAACGTTATATAACAAATTTCAACTGTACATGGTCCTAAACGTCATGACTGATCATCTGCGGGTGAACGGAGGGGGGGGGGGGGGGGGGGGTAGTTTATAATTCAATGGCCGACGTTAAATGATTTATGTAGTATGGGTGATATATTGATCAGAGCAGTTTGTATCGAAAATTATAAAAAAAAAACGCTGAAACTCACCCCAGTCTCCTCGATGAGAGTGGAGCAAACAGATCCCAATTATGGGTTGTTGATCGTTGCGATCCATTTCCGGTTTGTATATTACTAATACACGTCCAAATCATGTTGATTATTGAGTTATGGCAAAGATCCATATCGACGTGTCTGTATTGAGCCCCGGGACGATAAGCGAGTGGCCGGACGAAAATAGGGGACGGACCGAGCTCCAATGGCCACTTCCGGTTTGGCAACTCGCCGATCGGCCACTAGGTGGCGGTATTGAAGCGTTGCAGAGTTGTGATGGCTCAGATAGCATCAGCCAAGACTCCGTGGGTGAAATATGAATACCATGACGAAAATATGAAATATTGATCTCAAAAACGCCTTACGGAGTTATTGGCAGACAACGCATGGCGGAGAAACCCGCCTTAACACGTGATTGGCGGAGAATGGGTTAAAGGGATATTTTTATTTACATTATTTATATCATTTTTATTTTATGAAGCCTATCTGATGTGTTGAAAACTGGGTCCATCAAAAATCGAGTCAACGGTTAATGGGGATACCGTCCGAGGAATGTTTTTTAGGGAGATGCAGAGAAATGGGTCGCTAGTAGTGGCTACATGATCTGTGCATGCATTCGAATAAATGTCCCTCACAAAATGTGACCACAATTTGCCACGTACAGTATAGCCCACTAGCCCACAGAAGCAGTCTTGTCAGCTGTGAGAAAAACCTCATAAACGTACTTGAGTGCGAACAAGACCTTTCATTATGACGAGCCTTTTCCTTTCCCGTTCACCAGTAATTTTGTCCTTGATACTGCATCCCCCATGCAGTATCAAGGACAAAATTACTGGTGAACGGGAAAGGAAAAGGCTTATTAATTAATTAATTGCTTTCACCAAAGGATTTTATGTTTAGTGAACGTAAAAAGCTCTGCTTGGTGCCAGACTTTGATGCCAGTTCTATTGAAGCCTATGGGAGATGCACGGAGAAGCACACTAAAACCCAACATAACTACATTGTATGACCTTTGATGAAGAAATGGCTAATTAACCATTTCACTGCCATACTACCAAATGGTTAACCCTTTCACTGCGACAATACAGAAGGTTAACCATTTCACTGCCACACGAGAAAGGGTTAACCCTTTCACTACCACACTACAGACGGTAGTGAAAGGTTAACCTTATGTAGTGTGGTAGTGAAAGGGTTAAAGAACGCACCTCAGAGAATACAGATTTTTCTAAATGTGCGCATTCGTTTATTTGCTGTTGATCTCCAAATAGTATTCATACTGTAGACCTACTTTACAGGACTCATGGCGAGTCAAATAAAAATGTTTGCCACAGCAAATTTTTGGATAAATAAATATTGTGAACATCTGCTTTCTTTATTCCTTCATTTCCTTGTATTTCAATCAACTTACTTTCTGTCATAATTGCAGCAGTTCTAGGAGGCTGCTTAACAATGATTGACAGGGCTGATAATAGCTAATGTTATGGGAATGGCATGTAGCCTATTAAAAGGAAATTAAATACAAATGATTAATTGCGCATTGGAAGGCTATAAACTAACCCTTAGCTATAAAATAACAAAGGCATACATTTAATTCAAAAACATACTTACCGCCTGATCACCATGTCAAAAACTCAACTCAACTGTAGCAAAAATATTTTATTACATAACTTTAGCGAATGGTCTCAGAGTTAATTTAGTTAGTGTATTATCTAGTGGTGGGACTCGATAAATTTTTTTTATCGAATTAATTCGAGACTTTATAGTTAATTAATCTAAATTAATCACATTTTAATCGCATATAAATATTTTATGCGAAAAGCAAAATGTTCAATTCAAATGAATTTTGGTATATGAGTGAATCAATGAATATACATTATACATACGTTTAAGCAGCAAAATCCTGTTTTAGCTACTACACAGACCAACAGATCAATGCAATTTTTTACAAAGTGCAGCAATTTTATATATAGCGCAAAGGACCTTTTGTAAACTCAAGCACTTCGAGGTAAAAGTAAAACGCAATACTTTCAAGTACATTCCAGAACAGTTGACCATTGAAAAAATAAACTCTTGATTGATCTAAATTTCTCTTATTTAATTCTTTTTATGAACAAACCAGACTAAGAAAAAAAGTTATTAGCGATTTATTATACTTTATACTTATAGCACATGCATGCGTCTGGTCTCCTTTGAAAGGTAACATTCTTACACAATAAAGAAAAATCATCATGCAATTAAATGCATAATTTTTTTTACTTTTAATTCTTTCTGTTGTTAATTAATCGAAATTAATGTGAAGTCCCAGCCCTAGTATTATCACAGTGTACCTACTAACATTAGCCTGTTACTAACCTCAATCACATTATGCATCAGAAGCTCCAGTCCATTTTAAATCTAGCATAACATTAACGTGTGTATGCATGCAAATTTATTAATTAACATACACATCAAACGAAATGTACTTTGAAAACACATGAAACATTAGCTAAATAACAACACAACAAAATGCCAGTGCTTCCATCACCCATATTAAAAACAATTAGTTACACTGAGAGGGGAGAGATGAAGGAGTGGTTTGTCCATTCACCACTACATTAACGCCGAGAGCTTTCAAATTTGGCACCCATGTGCATTCACACGCTACACAGTAACATAATGACCCTTCCTTCGTTCATAGTTTACACAGTAGCCTAAAGCCAACGCGTTCCCACTGCTACCATGCCATTAGAGGCAAATTCATAAAACTGCCTGTTTCCAACCCAGAAGACAACTCTGTTGACATTCAGTAGTGGTTGGAACACTAAATCCTCTGCATTACTGAAAGAGTTGAAAGAGTGATGGGGATCCGTAACCTTATTACAGAATAAAACAGAGGCTCTGGGTGGCAGGATACATGAGAACAGTCAATTTCCGCTCCACACCTAGAAGATCATCTGACTCAAATGGTCCCTCCACAAAACATCCATGTATGAGTGAGTGAGTGGGTGAGTGAGAGAGTGAGTGTCCAAAATACAGTAGCAGTGGCAGTCCTGTATGTCGTGGGAATAACACATTTTAACTAATTACCAAAAAGTTTGTTCTGAATTACCATAGGGTAATTTCTTTTAAAATGGTGGATATGGGGTAAGATTAGCCACAAGCCCTGGTGTAAGTAGAGCCACTGGTTGACCTAGGATACAGAGAGGATCTTAAAATATGAGTTAAACAAGAAGCTTACTGGCCATATTAAACAGTAAACGGATTCCCTTGTCTTACACGCTACAAGTAAACTTAATGTGATGTGCAGTATTCGATACAGGAACAAATCATCTTTTATTATGTCCAGATTTTTACTTGGAAAAAGTGAATTGGTCACTTTACCCATGTGTGGCTCAACTTGCCTTTGGCTTGTGTAAAAACTGGCTCATCTTACCCCACTCGCCCCTAATGTCATCTTACCCCACTCTCATCTCATTGTGTTTTTTGGATGGACTGAAATTATTGGATAGACTTCTTAGAAAGGGTGAAGTATCCCTTCAAGACAAACAAGTACAGGCTTCTTAGAAAGGATGCAATATCCATTCAAGACAAACAAGTACAGGCTTCTTAGAAAGGGTGAAGTATCCCTTCAAGACAAACAAGTACAGGCTTCTTAGAAAGGGTGAAGTATTCCTTCAAGACAAACAAGTACATGCTTCTTAGAAAGGGTGAAGTATTCCTTCAAGACAGGTACATTTACTGTAGCTGCTGTGGGGGACCCTACCAGAAACAGGCCCACGGCTGGGTCTCAGCCCAAAGCTTAATCAACAGATTTAGATTGTAAAAGTATGAAAGATGTTTCAGTCACACTGTGTTTGACAAAGTGTCCCTGAAAGTAGCCTGAAGATCGATTGTCTGTCAGGCGTAATGAACAAAATATCAACTGACACCTTTAGTTCAACAAGCTTGTTGCACAGCAACAGTTGTGGTGCTGATGCATGTATAGAGAACATCAGCAGATTAGACCCTTTAGGAAAAAGTATCATGCTATTTCCATTCTATTTTGGTCACTAATAATAATGATGAAAATACCACAATGTTACCATTGGTATCATGGTTTAACTTGGATTATACCATGGTATTATTTAAGTACAAAAGTGGTACCATGGTGATGCATAACTTTTACCATGGCAGTATCATTGTAAATTATGTATATAATGGCTGAAACCCTAAATCAAACGACTATGACAGAAGATATCTAAAGTATCCAAAATGCTATCATCATTGGTTATTGGTTGGATTCCATTTGGCCTGATCTATAATATTGTATTAAATTAATCTCCCTTGAACATCTTCAGTGTGCACTTGCCTTCCCAATTGACCTATTTCAAACCCCACCATCTTTTCTTGATCCACAAATCACATCTGTTGCTTGGAATCAAGAAAAGAAGAAATTCAGATCTTCTTTTTGGAAGTTGTTTTTGGTGAACACCAAATGCCATAGTGGCCTTTTCCCCCACAATGACAAGTGGCTGGTGAAGAAACATTCCAGGCTCAAATTAAATGTCCGGATATCCCTATAACATTGTAATACTGTATTAATTAATACTAAGATTACTTCCAGCTATTTAGCTGGGTGAGATGACTTTGAGATGACTTTGAAATTAATTCTGTGTTGTATCTATTGCCTATATGGCCATTGCAGAATTGTAAAATATATATAAAATCTAGCCTACTCTGATTTATAGTCTAATGATGACTCTAAAAGATCAGAGATGATTATTCATGTGAGTTGTATGTTTTTCCTAGATGGGGGTGACGGCGGTGATGGTGGTGATGGCAGAGTCTACAAGGTAAGACTCTTACCTTAAGAATTTCTTCATTACTTTTATGATTCACCTAGATTACTTGATTAATTACTACTTACTTACTACTTATTACTTTTATACTTTTTATATATTATAAAATGTATGGCTATTATTACCTTACTAATATGAGAAATTGTGCATGTCTTTCTTCTAGCATTTGATCAAAAAGTATTTTCACCAAATTAAAAGAAAGTATCATCTCTGATCTTCTAGGGCCAGAAAGGAGAGCCTGGAGATGTTCCAGTTGTAAGTAAATCCTGAATTATCTACAATTGTACAATTAATGACATTACCAATCATAAACTTAATATAACTTAATTTATTAACTTTCTAGGTGACTGGGATCAGAGGCCGTTCTGGACCCATGGTAAGCCTCTTGTTTGTCTTACTTGTAGTTTGTAGTTCATACAACAAAATATATACAGTATATATACCGGTATTTTTTCTTGGATGTTTTTGCCTTCCATAGAGAATGTATTTCAAGACCTGTTGAGGACTTGTTTCAGTCGTAGTGGGGAATGTTCAACTATGTCAGTTGACACTAGATGGCATAAGAGCTCAACTCACCTACTGAAGAACTTCACCTATACTCCTCCAGATAAGAGCAGCTGAAAAGTCTGTCGAGGGTCTTTGACATACTGGGATGTCTTTGCATAGAACCGTATGTTATGTGTCGCTGTGATGTAAATGCAATTTTCACCACAATAATGTTTTAATTGTCTCTTTTCTCCCTGTTACAACAGGGTCCTCCGGGTCCATCAGGAACAAGAGGGGAGCGGGGAAACAAAGGAAGGCCTGTACGTCACATCCACATGTTTCCAGAGGATTTTAAATATTGGAATAGGGCCAGATGAGACATCTGTGCATTTACATTGGAACCTTATCAAAAATTATGAAACCATAACCACAACCATAGCCTTTGGCTGAACAAATGGTGATCTCATTCTCCTGATTCCTTGGAAGTTGAGTGTTACACGAGATATGTTATTTTAGTGTTTGATTTACTAGTGTTAGTGTTACTGTTACTCATCTTTATTCACGTTTATTTGTGGTGGAGTAAGAGGTGATAAGTTAAACTATGGTTTACAGTATTGGCTTCATCACTAAATACAAAACAATCAATTGTTATATTTATTTATTTATTTATTTATTAATACAATTTAAATATTCTTTCTTTTAACGAGTTCAACTACTGTATACTGTGGGGAAACCATCTTCATGACAAATGATCACATAATGAGATGACTTTTGCTTCCAAAAAGAGCATATTACTATTTACCCATTCATACATTTTCTTTAAAATTCAAGGGCAACAGATGAACAATTTTTTTTTAAGGATTTGATAATGAAGCTGATGGAGATGAGATAGTTTCTAAACCTGGATTAATATGGTACCCATCTTTGCTGGAGTGTGAAGTAGAGTATGCAGTATTTTGAGGAAGTACTGTAGTATCCGCAGACCAGCACAGCCTTATTCTGTCTCATATAATTTGTATAACTCTACTCATGATCCATAAATGAAACAGAAGTAAAGCCTCAATCTGTTTTTCTTTAACCACATAAACTATTTATACCATAGTCTACATTACCTTGTCATGAGGTACATGGAATATCTCTTAACCCATTGTACTGTTAACTCAAATAAGCCTTTTACAGCCTCAATATACACAGAAGACAATTAGAAATGCATTTGCCTATAGTGTTAGTGCTTGTATTAAGAGCTCAGTATTCCTTATTTTGGGTGGTGGGGCCACCCATTCGTTTACATTTGGATCACCGATCTGGCCTTTAAAGTGGACAATATGTATTACTGTATACAGGAATGACTTGCCCCTTGGCCAAGACAAAGCAACTGAGTCTGCCAGAGCAAACCAATTGTGGATGTACTGTAATGCTTTGCGGTGTTAGTGAGTCAGCGTGTGTCTTTCTGATGTCTAGGGGTTGCGAGGACCTTCAGGTTACGATGGAGAGCCCGGTGTGCCAGGACAACCTGGAGAGTCTGGACCCGCAGGGCACCCCACACACCCAGGAGTGAGTTACACTGCCAGCCCTCTCACACATCACAGAAAGACACACACACACACGCTCGCTCGCTCACTCACTCACTCACTCACTCACTCACTCACTCACTCACTCACTCACTCACTCACTCACTCACTCACTCACTCACTCACTCACTCACTCACTCACTCACTCACTCACTCACTCACTCACTCACTCACAACATACAATACACTGTAAATAATTGCGATTCCACAGTCAACATCATACTGACAAGCATACCAACCAGTTTCTACTCATACTGTGTGTGTGTGTGTGTGTGTGTGTGTGTGTGTGTGTGTGTGTGTGTGTGTGTGTGTGTGTGTGTGTGTGTGTGTGTGTGTGTGTGTGTGTGTGTGTGTGTGTGTGTGTGTGTGTGTGTGTGTGTGTGTGTGTGTGTGTGTGTGTGTGTGTGTGTGTGTGTGTGTGTGTGTGTGTCTTTCTTGGAGGGGGGCATTAGTGAAGGTAAATCATATACACATTCCACCGGGACCATTCAAGATAAGCTTGTCTAGCTAGAGTCAGCTGCTTGGGTGCTCATCAGACCATTAGACGTGGTACTGCAGGTGGCAGTCATTTGCATTACAAAAGTGCGGCTGGGTGGCGTAGCGAAGATTGCACTCGTCACCAATGCAAGAGACTCCGGTCTCGACTCCCTGAGTCAGAGTTGCCTGCGGCTTGGGCCAGTCGTCATACTATCTCAATTGGCAGAGGTAGCGGGTGGAAAGTCGATGGGTGGGGATTGGACGTTGTGGACATCGACTCCTACAGGTCGGTTGGGTGATGCCTGTACAGCAGAGACAGGAAGTATCGGGGCCAGCGTGAGCCTCCCACGCGCTACTCCTCGCCACTGAGAGTCCGCGCTGTCTGGTGAAAAGATGCGACAGGCTGCCTCCTCGTGTACCGGAGGGGACACGTGATGCAAGGCTTCTATCCTCACTACAGCCGACCAGTGGGAGGCATAGTCTAGCAATGTTCATGACAGGGGAGGGGAGAATTGAAGGGGAGAATTGGCTATACGATATTGGGATGGGAGAAAAAATAAGGAGAAAAAGTGGATACAAAAAATATATATATTGCAAAAACAGGAGTACCACAGAAGTTGACACCCTTGTTATCCTACATTATATCTATAATACAGTAGTCTCTATACTCAGTGAGGTAAACAAAACTATCCCATATCCCATACACAAACTAACACATTATACCACACTAAAATAAAACGGCACTAATCACACTGTGACTGTAATGTAATCCGCTCTGCTCTGTGATCTGTGAGCACATTATTAGCTTTATCTTGGAGGTGGAAGTCTGGGACTTAAAGTAATAAATGGCTGAAAAAATCTGTTTTAATGGCAGGGCCTGGCTCAGATGGCTGGGGGCTTCGACGAGAAATCAGCGGGCCAGTCAGCCATGATACCTGGCACAAGGGTAAGAGAGAGGATGATGTCTGTATGATAACAAGTGTTTCATTGTGTTTGACACAATGAACTGACACGGCTACGATTCCCACCACGGGTTGGGCTCAAATCCATTTCTATAATAATTTCTTTAATCACTTCTTTCCAACAGAATATACAATAATTTTTAAAAACCTCCAACCACAAATGGTTATTGTGTAATGACACAAATGAAAATAATTGCAAGTTAATAAACAGCAGTTCCATTTACCATGCTGAATGGACTGAAATAAAATAATTTACCCCTACTTCGGCTCAGCCGTTAGAAAATAATGATAATAGTTGCTTTGATTTCACAGAAACCAAATAACCACATTTGCCTGGATCAGGACCTTGGCAATCACTAGTCCTGCCTTCTTGAAGTGAAAGGGAATGCAGTTCAGTCTGATTATCAGGCAATGTCCACATACCTGGAATCTTGGACTTTCTCTGTAAACCATAATGGCAAAATCCATTATTTCTGATGTATCAGTTGTTCAGTGATGTTATTTACATGCCATTGTCCCTTAGGAAACCCTTTCTGATGTTGATTATAATGATCATAGTAGCCTAGCTGGATTATCCCGTGGATTGGGTTCAATACCATTTGTGATTTAAAGCTTACATTTTTCTTTTAGGGAGAATCTGGAACAAGAGGACCTCCGGGGCCAAATGGTCAGTCTGTAAGTAAATCACATCTTTATGGCCGCCTAGTTTTGACATTACAAAGCTATGATAACATTGGGCACTAATTATTGGAACAACACATCTCTCTCTTCTCTCTTTTCTTTTCCAATCATCCATTCTCCCTTTGTCTCACTCCCTCCTCTCAGGGTCATTCTGGACCACAAGGATCTCCTGGAGATGTCGGTGATCCTGGACATATGGTACGATAACATTCTTCTCGCCATGTATGGTCAACCTACGGGCAAGTTCTGTGTCTGTGTTCACACAGTCAGCCACCATGGTACTTACTGTATGTAATCAATCTTAATGCTGTATTTCAGGGTTCATCTGGCCCAAGAGGGCCCGAGGGACCTCCGGGGAAACCAGGCGAAGACGTAAGTCAACTCAACTCAACTCTGCGTCATTGTGTGACGATGCCTTTCTATATATAAAGAGGAAAGATCACATTCCATTTTGAGCAAATGACAACAAAGAAGCTGGCACCATGCCCATATTGCATTCCCTTTACTGTGTATCCATTGGGCATTCAGGGAAATTTTAAGATAAAACCCACCCTTTACCAGAAGTCACATACATGTGATTCCAACGATCAGTTCAGTATCCTGCATATCACTCACTGCAGCCGGGTCTTAGAGCAGGAGGAGGCTGAGCGGAACCAGACAGTAATGGAGGTAGGGAGGATGATATTCGGCTTGTGAAGTTGTCTCAAAAAGTACATCCTCTGCTGGACGTTTCCTTTGGTTATTGTCGTGATATTGTTGTCCCATTTGAGGGAGTTTGATATTGTGGCCCCCATGAACTTGATGATGATGAATGATGCGACCAGTTCCACAGCTGAGCCATTCATTTCCAGCGAGAATGAGTGGGTTTCCGCTTGTACTTTTATCTACCGTATGGTGATTTAACAGCATCTTGTGTTTAACAGTGTACAATGAAATAAACTTCATTTGGAAGCTATTGCATAAACAGTCCAAGTCACAGTCAGGCTACAGTACAATTGACCTATCCCAAACCCCTTCTCTCTTTTCTTGATCCTCCAATCACAACTGTTGCTTCACTCAGACAACAGTTTGGACAACACACAGGGCACACGGCAGAGGATATCTCCAGTGATGTACCTGAATGTGTTCAATGAACGATCGTTCATGAACTCGTTCATATTTTGGGCGAACTTGAGAGAGAGAGACGCCGACCGCCCCTTCAAGACAATGGTAGAGGAAACACTGATAAATAATCACAGTGTGATGGAAATGCCAGTATTCTGATTGCTGTCTGTGGTTCTATATGGGTTGTGGCAATAATTTTGACAAATAATAGCTTGCAGCAACGTATTGAAAAAATAACTATAAACTAGTTCATTTTTGAAACCATGAACTTTAGTTCAACATTTTAAATTATGAACTATGAACGGAACTAGTTCATTTTAAAATGTGTGAGCTGAACACTGGACATCTCACATAATGCAAAGACAGCACACTGATGGACATTAGACCACCAATTGCACTTAAAACAATTGCACTTCAATTACATGCATGTAATGTAATTGTCACAAAGCTCAGTCTTTGTGACCCCATGGAACATTATAATAATAATAATAATAATAATAATAATAATAATAATAATAACTTTATTTGTATAGCACTTTTCATACAGAAATTGCAGTTCAAAGTGCTTCACAACAGTAAAAAATACAGGCATAAGCGAGCATAAATTAAATAAAAAAAGATAGAGAGGTAGAGAGGTAGGTAAGGTAAATCACAGTTTTTCAGTAATACAAATAATAAAATAGAATAGATTATATATATATATAAAGTGCGGTTTGAATCAGTTTAAAAATAGGCAAAAAATCTCAAAAAGTGCTGGGATTTATTTAGTTATTGTGGTGATATTGTCATCGCATTTTAGGGAGTTTGATATTGTAGTCACCATGAACTTGAATGATGCGACCCGTTCCACAGTTGAGCCATTGATGTCCAGTGGGAGTGAGTGGATTGCCTCTTGTGTTTGTGTTTAACAGCTATTAGCACTACAATGAAATAAGCTTAATTCGGATGCTATTGCTCAAACAGTCAAAGTTGGACTACAGTACAATTGACCCATCAAACCTCTGCTCTCTTTTCTTGACCTTCCAATCACAAATGTTGCTTCAAGTAACAGTTGTGATTGGAGGAACAAGAAAACAGGGCAGGATTGAGATGGGTCATCTCAGATGAAGTTTTCAAACGTTATTATTATCTAAAGATGGTAAGCTGCAAGGGCCCACATGTGGGCCTTTTTGAGGACGATTTGCCAACCGGCACTTTGGCAACCTCTAGTGGCTCGGGTGTGCATATTTTTTAATACAATATATATATCAAATTAAAGCCCCATTTGTTGCCTGTCGACTTTCAGGTGACAAAATCCGTTCAGCGGTTCTCCAGTTACATGCTGATATTTGAGGCTTGCGCAAAGTACACGATATTGCGCAAATACTACTCCCGACTCTTGGGGCTCTAGTTCCGTCAATCATTTGGCCATCTCGAAAATGAAACTCGAAAAAACTGCTGAATGAATTGAAGTCTATGAGAAAACTGAGCTTTTCTTTTGTACACAGTTTACCAAAATCACTCCTAATCACTAATTTCTGAATGGAAAATGAGGCTATGGATCTTTTCTAAGCCATACGAATTTCTGGGGAAATGCTACTTCTGGACTACTAACTACTACAGAAAAACTTGAGTAACAAGTTTTTCTACAACTCAAGTTCAGACCTATGTTACTCTATTTCATTAGCACTAAAAGTGATCTTTCTTTATTGTATAATAAACCTCAGAATGTCATCTTTCAAAAGAGACCAGGCTTATGCATGTGCTATAAGGATAAAGTATAGTATTTTGGTTTGCAAAAAAAAAAGTATGCAGTCCTCAAAAAAGAAAAAATAATTGCCACTTTTCTGACCGCATGTTAAGAGGTTTTAAAGTGTTCACCCAGTTAAAGACGTTGTTTCTTATGTATCACATTCACACTCCAAGTGATTTAGAATAACTTCACAACTGCAAATACATGGGCTATCCAAACACTGGTAACTGGTTATATATTATCTGGCTTCGCGTCTCGCTCTGCCTACTGAGATACATCACTATCTCCAGCACCTAGTGTGCTCTGGGAAACAAAACAAATGCACCCACTTGCACGTGACCACGCCACTCCCATGCGTCCTCTATATTATGCCGGAAGTGGTCACGCCTCACCCTTCCTCATTCGTTTCCAACGCGGAAGCAGCTCAGATGCACTTCTGAACTGGAGATTGTTATGAAGCGTAAGGAGAAATTACACAATGTTGGGAATTCGCCAGAAGTTCGCCAGCCCCCGGAACCTTCTCGGCACGTCCTAACAGCGTGGCGGTCCTGTCCTGTTTTTTCCTCGTTGCATGACAGCGGACCGAGGGACTTTGCACGACGGTTGGCAGCCGAGCCACGTCGTGCCCAGGTAGGACCTGCGCTAGCAGGCATTGGTACTGGCATGGGTAATACTGCTTGTTGTCTCGTGAGATGACCGAGTGATGTATTGGCGCAGGGGGCGGGATATTTGGATAAACGTGGTCATCATGACTCACTTTTGAGATGTTTTTCCAAGTATCCTAGCGAGCGCAGCTAATGCTAATGCTACAATGTTGGGGCGCCGTTCCCATGTACCCCGCCGGGGCTGTCTTTACTCTTCCCTCCTCTTAACCATTCATGCTGACGGTCAATCGGTGTCTACTGTTGGGGGTTTAGCGGAGGCGTATTTACCCTTTACATGGGTGGATGGGCTGACGACAGGGCTCAGGGCAGGTGTGCATTTTGTGAATCTGAATTGAAAATGGGGGACCCTGAAGTAGACAGGACTAATGTTTTCTCTGGTCTGCATCCCCTTAACAATTGTGTGTATTGGGCTAGCCCATTCTGCAATATGTTAATAGAGTTTTCGTTCATTCATTTATCCCGTCACGGGTGCACACCGCAGGGGAGGTTGTTGCATGGCTACTAGTGGAGCAGTGCTTCACTAGTAATAGACTTTGGTCAGCAGCCACCACTGGTGTTCCGTGCTTAGTGGTGCAGGTGGCATCGGTCCTTTGCCCTGACATGGTGGAACGGTATCCCGCGCGGCCGACGCCAAGAGCCGACTCGGCCCGGCAGGTGGCTGGTGGGCTGTTGAAGCGTATACCGCCGCGGTACAGAATTTAGCAGCAACTAACAACATTGCTCAATTGGCTGCTTTTCTGTCAAAAATGGTGTCGGGTGGTGGGGCCTTAGGGCTAGCCGACGTCAAAACCATCGCGCAAGGTTATGAGGTTATTCAGTTTTTGACCCAGCCGCAAGCTATAACCGCAGGGAGGGCTAGGATGCTGTCAACGGTTGTTCACAGGCATCTTGGTTGGAGCAATCTCCCCTTGAGGAGGGGAGGGGTCTCCGCGGGTGGACCTTGGTCTGTCCACGGAGGCGCGGGCGGTATTTGACCTGGGCTCCACGCTGCCCCACACCGCGCAGCCAGAAGTGAGAGCACGGCCTCGCCAGCGGCTGCAGTGAGGCCCCCAGCCAGCGGCCATGTTTCCCCCACATGGGATACCCTGGACAGGAAAACAGGTGAGAAACAGGTGGTAAAAAGGTGGCCCGAGGGATCGGCTATATTAGATGGGCACGCCCTAAAAAACCGTTGCCATCTAGCTGTGTCTAGCACGCTCTCCGGTTACTCCCCCCCGCTACGCTATGGGACTCAGGGCTCTGATTTGTCCCCTTTGGCGGCGGCCCGCGTTCTTCCAGTGAAGCGCAAGCGGCCCCACATTTCGCTTCTCATGGAGACAGGGGCTGACACCCAGTTGCTAGCTAGGCCTGGGTCTGTCTATGAGAATGCTGTGCTGTCAAGCGGCTCCCACACCACACGTCCTGCGTCTGTGTTTGGTGAGCCTGGTGTTGTATCTGTCGACGGAGCAGGGTTCCCTGTATCTAAAAAAATTTGTCAGAGGGGGAACTCTAGGCCCAGGAGGTTGCAGCGTGGGTTCCCCCCAGCCCTGCCCTCGCCAGGCCGGGTATTACGTTAGTGCCTCCCCCGTCTGGACTTCCGATCCCGCGGTGGTCAGTCAGGCACGCTGTTAAGTACCAGTCGTAAACCGAGGTCAGATTGATTATCCCATAACTCATTGGTCCGAATCCCAGCTTCAAGCAGCGTCCTGCGAAGTTTGGGACGTCTAGGACTCAATTGTGTCTATAAACTTCAGGGCTTAAACTCAGCCGACCTCGGCTCACACACATGCACCCCCCCGTCCCCTCCAGTCATACAGTTGATTGATTGGAGTTGCGGAGTTTACTTTTCTTTATTTTGCTTTAATCTACTCGGTTCGCCGTAGAGTTTACTTTTATTTATTTTGCTTTAATCTACTCGGTTGGCCGTATTACCACTGTATGGCATTACTTGATAAAACCAGGCTTACAGAACCCACCTTTAGTCCTTAATGCATAATCCTATTTCTAAAGTTTTTACATCATAAATCAAAACGCAAAGGGTGAAGTTACAATGCAGAACACATTTCAATGCTTACCCGGCCGTCTGGTCAGAAGAAAGGATACAAAGGATATATTTATAGAGAGGTATTTTTAATTAGAAAAAGGCTAGTTACAAGAAGAGACTGAAGTGGAAAATTTCCAATTCAGTTAAAATAAGCACACAACAGAACATCTCATCTCGCAGGGCTTGTGCCCCGTGTCTGGCAGCAGCATCTTCATCTCTCAAAAAAGTCTGTTACTTGAATGGGCAACCGTCTCTTTTATATCGACATTGTACCATATTTCCGATTGGTCTAAACACAGTGATGTCACAGGGATGTCATTTTTGTTTAGCAAACCAAAATACAATACATAATTCGTATGAACTCCTCCTTCTTTGTACTAACGTTACTTCTAGTTACCTAGTGGTTTTAAGTAACAGAAAGTCCCTTATTCCTTCAGAACAGACAACGGCTTTGTCTGTGGTGACCACGTGACATGGTACCATGCACGAGGCCCTCCATAGGATTTCTTATCAAGATTTCTTAAAGATCCCCTCCAGACAAACAGTTTTACACATCCTTCTTTTAGTATTATTCTCTACTGACAGTTAATTATAAGCATGCCATTTATGAAAACTTTTACTGTACACATTAAACATTTAATTGTTATATAGTTTTTTTAAGATTTCCCTCTATAGTTTCAGGACTCCCTGGTTCTCAACCCTCAACCTTGAATTCCCTTTTCGTCTGTAAGGGTTAATATTTTATAGCTTTCTCTCTTCTGCTGAAGCACATTCTCCAGGTTGACTCCCTTTTCTTCACAGACAACAGGCACCTTTCCTGCAGATATTAAAGGCTCATTTCCATTTTTTATAAGTAGAGCCATCATAGAGCTATCTTTCCAGAGTTCAGTTTAAAGATTATACTGGTCATATAGGAACGACTCAGGATGTCATTGTCAAAAAGTGTCACTTGTTCTGTGGCACTTCACACACGC
This sequence comes from Notolepis coatsorum, assembly GCF_963971535.1. Classification (NCBI taxonomy): domain Eukaryota; kingdom Metazoa; phylum Chordata; class Actinopteri; order Aulopiformes; family Paralepididae; genus Notolepis; species Notolepis coatsorum. The sequence goes on along the minus strand of NC_140167.1, from coordinate 135,494,395 downwards.
GTAATTTGGGTGGTAGTAATATCACTACAGGGCTACGGTGTGTAGAGACCCACCTTATCGGGCAGTGTGGGACCACACACCATGCATGTCCAGCTTCAGAGCAGGCTGTCCTCAGCAAGCTAAGCCGGGAAGATGCTCAGCGGGGGAGCCTATGTCACCAGGGGTGATGGCCGCTCCCCCCGTATCAGACCGCCCCTTCTGTCGGGGTCCCCCCCTTGGGTGCGATTGCCTCATTGGTAGAGTCAGGGTGCGATATCCCAGCTCCGCGGGACACCCTGCTCGCGCGGTTGGCGAGACCAGGGTTGACGACGCACAGCGGGAGGGACCGGGCCACCTACAGTATCTACGATTCTTAGCGGACCAGCGGCAGTTGGCGGCGGGGGCGCTTTGGAATTTTTACCACGTATGGCTGCAGTAGTAGCCATAATGTCGGTGTGGATGGAGAGAACGCTGAGGGAGGCGCTTGTGTTACAGTTTACACACCCCCGCCCTCCGTTTTTGGGTTTGGTACAGACTCTATTATCAGAGTCCGCGGCAGTGACAGCTCTAGCCGAGGAGATTCGTTCTCTGGTGGCGAAGCAGACTGTCATCGTGGTCCCATGGGAGGACGCGATGAGCGGCGTTTCCTCCCGATATTCTCTGGTGCCCGATAAATCGGGGGGGGGGGGGGGGGGGGGGTGTCAGACCCATACTGGACCTGTACTATGGAATGTTCAGAATGTTGACCGTCACCCACCTCTTAAGTGCTGTCAGGTGGGGGACTGGTTCACCTCCATAGACCTGAGACAAGTGATAGCGGCTGAAGGTTCCCATGTCAGTACTGGGGGACCTCGCCCTCTGGGTCCCCATGGGCAGCATGCTGTCACACGTCACGGTCTTCACCGACGCCTCCCTCGCGGGATGAAGGGGGGGGGACGTGTCGGGCCAACGCAGTAGAGGGCAGCTGGCAGGACCATGCTGCCCGGTCTGCACTACATTTCAATGTGTTGGACTTGAAGGCAGTCCTTCTGGTCCTCAAACGGCTCGGCCACCTTGTGGTGGGCAAGCATGTTTTGATCAGGACGGACAACACAACATCAGCGTCGTATATCAACAGACAGGGAGGAGTACGCTCCATCCGTCTGCACCGGGCGGCGGTCGAGCTCTGGCTATGGGCGTCTCTCAATCTGCGCAGTCTGAGGGCTCTCCACATCCCCGGTAGGGAGAATGTGGGTGCAGATGTGATGTCGCGGGGCGGTCCTCACCACGACGAGTGGGGACTACGTCCAGACATAGTCAGACAGGTCTGGGACCGATTCGGGGAGGCCACGGTGGACCTGTTTGCGAGCAGACAGTCCCACCAGTGCCCCTTGTGGTTCTCAGTCAGTCGGAAGGACAACCCCTCTCTGGGGGTGGTTGCCTTGTCGATGTGTCCGTGGCCGCCCGGGATTCTGTACGCATTCCCCCTCCATACACCTGATAGCTCAGCTGTTGGGGCGGGTACGTCAGGAGCGCGGGACTTTGATCCTGGTCATGCTGGGCCGGGGCTCGGCTGTGTGGTTCCCGGCCCTGCTTCAGCTCTTGGTGGCCCCGCCGTGGCCTGTTCCGTGGTCACCGTGGGCCCTCTCTCAGGCACGCGGAACTCTGTTCTGCCACCTGTTCTGGGGCAGCCTCTAGGCTTGGCTGCTGAAAGGGTGAATCTGGTGGGGATGCGTCTTAACTCTTCTGTGGTTAACGCCATCCAGAACGCGCGCGCTCTGTCCACCACCCCGGCTCACGCAGGGAAGTGGCGTATGGTTCGAGAGTGGGAGGCAGAACACTGTTCAGCCACCCTCTCGTGGGACGTTCTTGCTTGATGCATGGCGTCTCAAGCCTGTGGAACGTTCTCTGTCTCCGAGTCGGGACCTCCAACTGTTCTGGAAAGGCTGTTGGGGGCCCCATTTGAGCCTCTTGAGCAGGCGCCATTGGATCGTCTGTCTTACGACTGTGTTCCTTTTTTGGGCCATCACCTCCGCTAAATGCGTGGGTGAGCCATGTGCTCTCTCTGTGCGGTCGGAGTACCTGTCTATTCGGGCTGATAGCAGGCGACTCTGTGGCCTGATCCGGCCTTCGTGCCAAAGAATATCCGGAGCTCTTGTCGCTCTGGGATATGGTGTTTCAGGCGTTTCGCCCTCCTCCTCACGCTAGTGGGTTGGAGGTGAGCCTTCACCTGTCGTGTCCTGTCCGTGCACTGAAGGGTTACCTTAGTCGCACGTGGGATCTCAGGGCTTCCGATCAGGGCTTGTTACGGTGGCCCTCGCGCGGGTAAGGCACTGTCCAAGCAGCGCCTGTCACATTGGTTGTGCGAGGGCATTGCCCTTTGCTACACGTTGGCTGGACAAGTTCCCCCCGGGGGCGTCAGGGCGCACTCCACTCGTGGTGTGGCGGCCTCTGCTGCCCTGTTAGGGGGGGCCTCGGTGGAGGACATCTGTGCTGCGGCCTCCTGGTCCTCCCTGAGTCCTTTCGTTAGGTTTTACCTCATGGACATGACTGGGGGTTCTGTCTCCCAGGCGGTCCTGAGGTCCGGGACCTCTCCTGCATCCTGCCATCAGGTGGGCTAGCAGGAGTGTGTGGGTGTGGACCGCGGGGTGCTGTGTCACACGTGGTTCCACTTGCGCTGTGCGTTCGGGGGTGCCTGGTTCCCCTTTTTTCGCACTTTGGTGGAGTTGACTGCCTCCCCCCCTTCGTTAGGACGGGCGGGTGGACGGGACTCCCCTCCTCCCTGGCTGGGGCTTACGGGCCCTCAGGGGGTGCATTTGTCTGGGGTGCATTTGTCGGGGCCACGCGTCCGCTCTGCCCTTTATCTCAGTAGGCAGAGCGAGACGCGAAGCCAGATGATATATAATGTAATGTTATCCTATAACCCTAGTTATATGAATACTGGCTGAACGTCTCGCTCTTTAGCGCCCTGTGGTCCCTTGGATGTTTTCCGCTTATGAAAATCGAACTGGGAAGGGTGAGGCGTGACCACTTCCGGCATAATATAGAGGATGCATGGGAGTGGCGTGGTCACGTGCAAGTGGGTGCATTTGTTTTGTTTCCCAGAGCACACTAGATGCTGGAGATAGTGATGTATCTCAGTAGGCAGAGCGAGACGCTCAGCCAGTATTCATATAACTAGGGTTATAGGATAACCTTACGTTCTTCAGTGCAAGAGTACAATTAGACCGGGTTCCCAGCGAGTTCAATTAGAGCGGGTTCCCAGATTTATCTTTTGATTTCATCACAAGGCATATGGTCATCTGGTTCACCGATGTTGGCTGAAATGTCTCAAGCTAGGGATTACACTGTGTTGAGTGATGATGACCTAATTCATGCAGGCTGTATGCTCAAAAGCATCTGGTTGTATGTCTCTGCTGGCCGTGCATTAAAAGAAATGCCTAATGACATCCATGAGCACTGGTGACTTCCTCTACTTCAATAGGACACCAGGCATTTATTCATTCTTTTTCAGGGTGGAGGTTTTTTGCTTCAAGTGCAAACGGCCAAATCGAAAACCATGTATTTTTTCCTGACCATCACAAGCAGCCTAATGAACACAACAGTGTAGAGAGGCTATAGGGGAAAACATTAACCCACTTCATCTCAAGGATGGAACGCTATGGACAGGTTCATACCGTCAACATCATCTTGTAGGTAAAACTCTGCTTCCGAAACCAAACCACACGCATATGTTTTGCGGAGAGACTTCAGGGACATTCTGAAGGAAAGCACTTGCACAGACAGGTTGTCGTACGTTAGCGAGGTTTCATTCAGACTGTCCCTGGAGACTCCCCGAAATGTGTACATGGATTGGTTTCATAAGCCAGACTTTTGCCTGCAAACGTCACTGTTTACGAACAGTAAGAGGGATATTCATCACATGGCTCTTCAAACCATTCATAGGAATTAAGGTCAAGGAGAAGTATGGATTTTGACATTCAAAATGTGTCTGAAGCCTAAGGTCAGAGTATAGTGGAGGGCCCTATATGTTAAGGGACGACAAAACCACAAAAAAGAAACTAAAAAGAAACAGAACAGCCTGTCTGTCTGTAATGTGTAAATGTTATCACAGTTGGAACGTAATAATAAATGTTTTTTTTTTCTCCATAAAGTTTCAAGTTTCTTTAATAGTTGTCATACAGAAGTACAGAATACTTTTATACAAAATGCTTCTTACTGTTACGCTCCAGAGACTGTGCAAGACAAGATAAGTATGAAATAAAATAACATAGTATAGCATGTAAATTAGAAGTAAAAAATGAGGTCACAGTGTTCAGTATAGACATATGTACAATGTTCGATGCAGAGTAGACGTAACTGAGTTACCATATAATATACAATACTGTGTAGTGTACTAATATACAATACTATATAGTGCAAGGCAGAAATAGGATGAGGTGCAATTTAGGTACAATTTATAGTAGGTGTACGAGTTGTAGTGCAAATCCTTTATCAATAAATCTAAAGTGTGGAGAGTGGGTGCTGCAGTGTGTTGTTTGTTTAAGTGAGTGTGTGCGTGTGGGTGTGTGTGCTGTGTGCATTTGATGGTTGTTGCATAGTGTTTATTGTTCGTTTAGCAGCCTGATGGCCTGGGGATAGAAGCTTCTTCTGAGTCTTTCTGTGCTCGCCTTAAGACTCCGGTATCGCTTGCCTGACCGCAGCAGTTCAAAGAGGCAGTTGTTCGGGTGGCTCGAGTCCTTAATAATTCTCTTAGCCTTCCCCTTGCACTGCTTGTTGTAAATGTTCTGGAGGGTGGGAAGCCCCCCTCCAATAGTGCGTTCGGCTGAACGTGTCACTCTTTGTAGTCTGCTACGGTCTTGTGCAGTGCTATTCCCAAACCAGGAGGTGATGTTGCCAGTCAGGATGCTCTCTATTGTACATGAGTAGAAGTTCCTAAGGATCTTCTGACTGACTTGGAACTTCCTTAGGCGCCTGAGGAAGTAGAGGCGTTGTCGTGCCTTCTTCACAACACTGTCAATGTGTGTGGTCCATGTCAAATCCTCGGATATGTGGGCTCCGAGGTACTTGAAACTGTTCACTCTCTCAACCGGTGCCCCGTCGATGCTGAGGGGGCTGTAGTCCTTGACCCCCGACCTCCTGAAGTCCACAATCATCTCTTTTGTTTTGCTGACGTTCAGGGAGAGGCAGTTCTCCTGACACCACTGTGACAGGTTCTCTACCTCTTCCAGGTAGGCCCTTTCGTCGTTGGCAGAGATCAGGCCCACCACTACTGTGTCATCAGCAAATTTGATGATGGTGTTGTTGTTCCGCTGTGCTACGCAGTCATGTGTGTACAGGGAGTAGAGGAGGGGGCTCAGAACACAGCCCTGGGGGGCCCCTATGTTGAACGTGATGGATGAGGAGGTGCAGTTGCCTGCTCTTACCACCTGGGGTCTGCCCGTCAGGAAGTCCAAGACCCACTGGCAGAGGTCATAGTTCAAGCCCAGGTCCCTGAGCTTGGCTATGAGTTTGGAGGGGACTATGGTATTGAATGCTGAGCTGTAGTCGATGAACAGCATTCTCACATAGTTCCCCTGCCTCTTGTTCAGGTGTGATGCTGCTGTGTGCAGCACATGGGCTATGGCGTCCTCCGTGGACCTGTTGGGGCGATATGCAAATTGCAGAGGGTCCAGGTTGATGGGGAGGGAGGAACAGATGTAGCCCTTCACTAGCTTCTCAAAGCACTTCATGGCTATGGAGGTGAGGGCTACAGGGCGGTAGTCGTTGAGGCAAGCGGGCGTAGATTTTTTGGGTACAGGGATGATGGTGGACTTCTTCAGACAGGTGGGGATGACAGCCTGTTCCAAGGACAGGTTGAAGATGTCAGTGAATACCGGGGCCAGTTGGTCGGCACAGACTTTTAGGACGCGGCCGGGGATGCCGTCCGGTCCTGCTGCCTTCCTGATATTCACTTTTTTAAAGATCCGTCTCACCTCATGCTCTGTTACCCTGAACACTGAGTCTCCATCAGCAGACCCCCCCCCCCCCCCATTGCCGTGGTTTGTAGGCTGGTGTTTTTATTCACAGCCTCAAACCTCGCATAGAAGGAATTGAGATCATTTGCTAAGGAGATGTCATTGTTCAGTTTGAGGGAGGTGCCTTTGTAATCTGTCATTGTTCTGAGGCCCTGCCACATGCCTCTAGAGTCAGCCTGTTCGAACTGAAGTTCAACTTTATCCCTGTAACGCCGTTTTGCCTCTTTTACTGCTCTCCTGACGTTGTATCTTGCCATCTTGTGTTCTTCCATGTTGCCTGTCTCCAGCCTGATGTTGTATGCTGATGTGCGCACTTTCAGAGCCTCACGGACGGATTTGTCTACCCAGGGCTTTTGATTTGGGTAGATTTTAATTGTGGTGGAGGGGATTGTTTCTTCTACCAGAGTACAGACATAGTCAAGCACCATTTCAGTGTATTCGTTAATATTGGCTGTGTTATCACGGAATACACTCCAGTCTGTGCATTCAAGTGCAGCTTGGAGTGACTCCTCTGACGTCACGGCCCAACGCTTAACCTCTCGCGAGACCACCGGCGTTCGCTTGAGACTTTGTTTATACTTTGGCAAAAGGAATATGGCGGCGTGATCGGACTTACCGAATGGACTAAGAGCCTGTGACTTATACCCATTCTTAAATTGCGAGTATACATGGTCTAATATGTTCTCGCCTCTGGTGGGACAGGTCACATGCTGATAGAAATTCGGCAACACCTAAACCAACCATAAAGCATGTGTTCCTGTTTTTAATGTATCTGCATGATATGTCATCACACAGGGAGAAGCAGGAACGGGAGGAAATTCTGGAGAGATGGGATTCACAGGCTCAGCGGTAAGGCCCCCCACCTCTACTGAGTCACATCATAACCACAAAGACATTACCAAACTGTAATCCACTGTACTGCCTATGCTATGGTAAGTGCACTTCATGACACATATCCTGCCCCCCCCCCCCCCCTCCCCCACATATTTCAGGGATCAAGGGGATTTCCAGGGACACCCGGACCTCCTGGATTGAAAGGTCATAGAGTAAGTATAACTCTTCTAATTGAATTGTTACATGACTGCTATAGGGAAACCATCTTTTAACAGGGAAAACATGAGTTTATGACCCCATACGTAAAGGATTTCCCCAATATTAACTACACAGATATTGCACCACAACTACAGTACTTTTTATCCTTAGAATTTGACTCTAAATACTTTTTCTCTCTGTATTATACTACTACTTTATTTGTGGGTGAGGGCTCTGATATATCATGCTATTCCGCTCTACAAATAAATGCAAATAACATGTTTGTTTTCTTTATTTCAGGGATATGGGGGTCCACTCGGTCAAAAGGGTGAGACTGGAGCTTTAGGATCTAAGGTAAAAACAAAAGCAGAATATAGATTAAGCAGAAATTGATTATACTTTATTTGGTTTGATGGTAGCTTGTCTTCCAAAAAACTATACTGAAACATTTAACATTTGTTACTACCAGGCGACTGGGTGGCGTAGCGGAGATTGAGCTCGTCACCAATGCAAGAGGCTGCGGTCTCGACTCCCGGAGTCAGCATTGCCTGCGACTTGGGCCAGTCGTCATACTATCTCAATTGGCAGAGGTAGCGGGTGGAAAGTCGATGGGTGGGGCTTGGACGTTGTGGACAGCGACTCCTACAGGTCGGTTGGGTGACGCCTGTACAGCAGAGTCAGGAAGTATCGGGGGCAGCGTGAGCCTCCCATGCGTTACTCCTTGCCACTGAGAGACCGCGCTATCTGATGAAAAGATGCGACAGGCTGCCTCCTCGTGTACCGGAGGGGACACGTGATGCAAGGCTTCTATCCTTACTACAGCCGACCAGTGGGAGGCATAGTCTAGCAACGTTCAAGATAGGGGAGGGGAGAATTGAAGTGAAAGATAATTGGCAATATGGAATTGGGATGGGAGAAAAAAAAAATTAGGAGAAAAAGTGAAAAAAATTAAAAAAAACATTTACTACCTTCGCACTATAATAACACATAACGTTCATTATGCCATGTCCTATCTTCACAATTGGGCTTGATTTTGCAGGGTGCTAATGGTCCAACTGGTCCGTTGGGAGGACCCGGCCCCATGGTAAGTACTTATTACGTCCTACTCTCAACACAAAATATTGAAAAATGAAGGTAGTGTCACGGCAAGCCCTAAGAATTCCATGTACATACTTTAGATATGAATTTACACTTCTCAACCTCACGTTCAATTTGAAAAGTTCATTGTTTTTATTTGTCAATTTTTATTTACTGCTTGGCGACTGTAAAAGTAATTGTGACCCGCTGGCCATTTCAGGGGCCTGCTGGAATGCCAGGGGAGAGAGGACGCTCTGGACCAGGCGGTGCAGCGGTAGGAACAAAATCACTGTTTTGTGTTTAAGACACTTACTATTAGGGGTGTAACGGTACACAAAAACTACGGTACGGTACGTACCTCGGTTTTGAAGTCAAGGTTCGGTACGGTTTTCGTTACAGTGGGGGAAAGTTTGGCTTTCCATGTTCCACTCAGGGGTGATGTAGTGTGCAGTAACTAATTGTACTTGTAGGACTGTCAACGAATATTCTATATTGAAATGAATAATCGACTTGTAAAATTTTTATATAATTATATTAGATTGTGAAAAAAACAGCCCCCGGTGGGCGGTCGTTAGTGGTTAACATACCGTTGTATTCGTTCGGTACACACTCGTTCGGTACGGTACGGTACACACTGAAACTTGTTTGGTTCGGTACGGATACATGTACCTTTACACCCCTACTTACTATGGTGATTAGGTATTTCTCTCTGTTGTTGAAACATTATTACATTAAGGATAAGACAATGATATGAACGTGTAGGTGAATGCAACTATTTGGCTTGGTAACTGGTTATGGATTATTCACTTTTGTTCCTTCCTTGAATGCCATAATGATAAATGTGGGGGGGGGGCTCATTATATGAATATCAAATGATTCGAGTTGTACGTTTAAATGTTTTGCCTCTCAGGGAACACGTGGTTCAACTGGTAACATCGGCAAATCAGGTCCAATGGTAAGTAAGGACATATTATACCACACCAGTACAGTTTAGTGTACTCTAATACCAATGGATGTCCTACCAGCATTACATAATACAACATTGTTGTCATTGCTCTTGCTTGATAGGGTCCACTAGGTCTCATGGGACCACCTGGCTACCCAGGAACCCCAGGAATGAAGGCAAGTATAGACAAAGCATCTAGTGGGGAAAAAAACGCTGCCTTGATGTAGTGACTTTGTCACCTGCTGTCTGACATACCTTTGTTGATCTAGTCCATTATTATCTATGCATTATTTATTATTGCCAAAAGAAAAAGCCAATTACCAAAAGGTTTTCGTACAAGCTGATTGCATGAACAACTACAGTATTTTCAAGGATTAGTGGAAACCTCTGGTACTTTTACATACAGTAAGAAAGTCTTGCCTTAGAGAGAGGTTTGATGGTCTTTGTGCTCCAACAGGGACAAGCTGGCTCCACAGGAGTCCGGGGCCCTGAGGGCCCACAGGGCCAAAGGGGAGAGACTGGACACCTGGGAAGACAAGGAAGCGCTGGACTCCGAGTTAGTTTATTTTTGTACCTATACTCCTCTCCTACACATCATAGCACTGTACTGATTGTCTTAGTGTCCCACATGTAGCACAGTGCATTGCATGTCCATCTAACTGGACACATCTTATGTTCAAAGGGACCCTTGGGGACAGACGGTGGCACAGGTACCAAAGGTCCAGTGGTACGTAAACAATCATTTAATTACAGGCTTTCAGTTACATATTACTGTACATATACTGTGTGTGTGATGTGGATGCACCCGGGGAACACAATAGTTATTAAAGGTGAAGATGTTCTCATTTGCAGGGTAACATTGGTGTATCAGGTCAAGGTGGCCATCTTGGACCCCATGGCCCCCCAGGACCCCAAGGCAGCACTGGTCAGCCTGGTATCAAAGGACAATTGGTAAGATGCTCACTCCCATAAATCTTATACAAGAGCTGTCTATTGGCATAATTTACATGTGCAATTTATGTACTACTGCATACAGCAAAGTGTAGTACATGCTTTACTCACTTATAAGGGATCGACTGAAGACCACCGGAGTGACAGGAGTGAATTATCGATTAGTATGAGCCTTCACATTTTGTCATGTTTGTACTCTATAGGGAGATCTTGGAGTGGGAGGATTCAAAGGAGAGTTTGGACCCAAAGGAGAACATGTAAGCTGTTATACAGGAGTTTCTATGTCAGTGAAATAAACGTGGCTATTATGTTTTCATGCAATCTTATTCTTTTATATTAAATATATCAGCTACCTGAAAAATAGCCTGTTAGCATTGTTAACATTTTCCTAGAAACAAAGGGTACTGTAGCTTATGAGCTTGCACGTACAGGTTATTTTCAATGGTGAAGTGTCAATACAAAAGGGTTTCCCCCTTATGCAAGTTCCCCCCATTATAAGTTCAATGTCAAGGTAGTGCTTTATATCTGATATGACTTGTACAGGTATCTGTTTCTTAACTGTGTTGGTTGGTTCCGTCTGTGTTTTAGGGTCCCTCTGGTTCCCAGGGAGTGATCGGACCTCAGGGCGAGGAAGGAAAGAGAGGAACACGAGGCGACTCCGGCTCTGTGGGCCCAATTGGTCCTGTTGGCGAGAGAGTGAGTCAGCGTTGCTCCTCATAGCATCCATCCAAGCGGGTCGTTTAATGTCCATGATGACCTCAAACTGAGAAATTAATCATTTGAAAAGACTGGGGGTGGAACTTGAAATAGGAACTGTGCCCATTTATGCATAAAAACATTGATTTATGGACAAAGGCAATGGTGTATTAATTTTGTAATATTCTGTGGTGTTGTTCTGGACAAATCTTGTGGGCAACCCTTGTTCTGTGTGACTTGTTGCTTTATTACTTCCCTTTCTTTTGAGCACAAGGCTTTGTTTAATATGTAGGGAGCATAACCATGGTATGGTATTGTATATAATCAATTGATGTATTTTTCAGGGATCTCCTGGTAACAGAGGATTCCCTGGTGCTGATGGATTGCCTGGACCTAAGGTACAGTAACAGTTTAGAGGAGGACTCATTATAATATTGTGAAGAAACTGCCAGAAATGCTGAGTGGTGAACAAGATGATGGCACCGGTAACTGCTGTTGGCAGTTTGTTGGCTAAACCTCAACATTAGGTCAGCATAAAGGCATTTGCACTTTCAGAGTGAGTTTTGTTATGACACATTTTGGATGTCGGTGAGAGATACTGTGGTTTAATTCAGTGTAATTATTTTCTCTAAAGGGTGCTGTAGGAGATCGTGGAACGTCTGGCACGTCTGGGCCAAAGGGTTCTGGTGGTGATCCTGGGCGCACGGGAGAACCTGGTCTGCCAGGTGCAAGGGTAACTTTGAAGAACCTTCGCTTCCTTTCCAAGACCCCTGATATATCAGACAATTCTTTGACTGCTTCATTTATGCTATTCGCATTTCTTTCCTCTCAAAGTTCTTATTTGCTCCTTTTCTCAACTTGATGTTCTGTTCTCCAAAGGGTCTGACTGGTACACCTGGAGTCCAAGGGGCAGAGGGCAAACCAGGACCACTGGTAGGTTACATTTCTTCACCACACTGTTTGTCTGTACACTGTGTTACCAGCACTATGACAGCAAATGCAGTGTAAGACTGATATCACAGGTGAATAGTTGGATGAAGCTATGGTTTGTTTCGTTGTCTAGGGTGCCCCCGGTGAAGATGGACGCCCGGGGCCAGCAGGGTCTATCGGAAACAGGGGCCCTGCAGGAACTATGGGATCACCAGGACCCAAGGGCTTCACCGTAAGACTCCAGAGTCACACAACACAACATTGGGTCTCATTCCCGAATGGATTTATGCTCTCAGGCAAATTTCTGCCGATTTAAGACATATTAGACAATTTCTCTGAGATCGGATTCGGCCGTGGCTGAGAGCAGAATTTAAGAGTAATGAGGAGCACACTTATGATTGATTAACTGATTGAAAATGTTATTAACCTGACAGACTGTATTCTCCATGTTCTTAATGCCTTTATTTGGGAGGAATCATAGTGATTCCTTCATGTCAACCCTACAGGCCTCCTTGGAATTAATTACTTAATCATAATTAAAATAAATATGACAATATTTGTACGATAAGAAATTACGCGGATGTTGGAAAAAGAAATAATATGGATTCATCTGATCACAGGGCAGCTGGATTAACCATATCTGAACCAGCTATTTTGGACAAATGTATAATTACTTTAATTACTCAGATATTCAAACACAATTATGCAATTATTGTGAAATGATTGAAAATAATAATTATTTAATGCCTTCTGTGGAATTTGTATTTCTTATTTGTTACATATCTGTTTTATTGATTAATTATACATTTGAAAGAATGCAGGTTAGAGCCAACATGCAATATATCTAGGGATGTGTACCTTTCACATTTGAACCGATACCGGTACCGGTACCGGTACCTGTGAATCGATACCGGTACCCAACGGTACCTTTTTTCGGTACTTTAGTCTCAAGAAATTTAATTTACCTACCTCAGTCGTGAAAAAAAATCCAAACTTCAAATAACTACAATTTCGACAGTTTTCGGCTTGTCATTGCTCCGACTGCTTTGTTGTTGAATCAAGTCAAATCCTAGGTAAGCATATATTGTGCGTGTGAACGTTGACATGAAAATAAAAAAATAAAAAGGAAAAGGAAAAAAAATAAAAAATCTGTATCTCACTTGAATCAATACTCGGTAGTACCGACGTGTTTCGGTTCGGTACCTCAAAAGTACCGAATTCGGTACCCATCCCTAAATATATCCCATGATTAATGGGACAGACATTTGTTTGATATAACTTGCATTCCTTCAAATATATCATTAATCAATAAAACAGATATTGAAATACACTATGTAGCCTACTACACCAACACTGCAAATGACAGTGGATAAATAAATAAGAACTAAAGCTAATCGCGTGGAAATAGACTGCATTAATATTCCATAAGTCTTGTGTGCCCCAGTATAGCCTACGTGTCTAATGAATGAACAGTAGGCTTATATTATTCTAATTACTTGTTTCATTAGGATTTAGTAGATACTATATATATGCTCTGCCCTATACAGTAAGTACAGTACACATATTAAGGCCGCCAGAGTCGGGCAGCGGACTGGTGGACTGTATCTGCGATCTCCTAATAAAACAAGTCATTAGAATAATATAAGCCTACTGCGTTCATTCATTACGCACGTAGACTATACAGTACTGCAAGCGTGTGTGTGTGTGTATAATGATGACAATACATGAATCTAATCTCATTTTGATCGGTCACAAAGCGCTTCCGCCACCATTTTCACACGGCTGCATCACTAGTTGCATTTAATGAGCTGGACAGGTGTGTCTAAGTCTAAGGACATGTCCCCACGTATCTGGATCTTTTGCCAAACGGATATTCTCAGGCTCCGTTTAAAAAGAAATCCTCGTCCACACGACAGTGTTAAAAAAAAAAAACTGCTCCAGACGCAAACACATAAACGCATATAAATTGCTCCAACAAGCATGTGGGCCAGTAGGTGGCGATAAGCGATATCACAAATACCATAGTGGTACGAGCGGTCAGGACGACTGAGAAACGATAGGAATTGTCCATTGGTTCACCCAGCCCACTTGACCATTCCTAGCATTTCCATTGGCTATATTGACATACATAGATGATAAATAGATAGATATAGCGGAGGATTATGCAGTCCAGAGGAAACAACCAATCTAGATATGTCACGATTCAATGCTTTACTTCTAGAGATACAATGTCAATGTTGAGATCACAATCTCCGGATTCTAAAACTGTACCTAAACTGCACCTCGTCCATTTATGCCTTGCACTATATTGTATTGTATATTAGTACACTGCACAGTATTGTATATTGTATGGTAACTACGTCTACGAACATTGTACATATGTCAAAACTGAACACTGTGACCTCTTTTTTTACTTCTAATTTTTACTATGTTTTTATTTCATACTTATCTTGTCATGCACAGTCTCTGGAGCGCAACAGTAAGAAGCATTTTGTACAAAAGTATTCTGTACTTCTGTATGACAACTATTAAAGAAACTTGAAACTTGAAACTTGAAATATGGCGAGTCCTTATCACAAACTATATATATACTAATTACAACAAGACATTCATTAATTGCATTGTACTGTTCACGTGTGGTGCCGTCGTCGCATAAGGATAGTTTGAATGACATTTCAGCACCAAGGCGCTGTCCACCGAAGTTATTATTACTTCAAAGCGCTACTGCCTATGGATAAAACAAGGTGTAATAAGGATGTTTTAGGTGGTGGTAGTTTCTCTGTTAGGACATTATAGCTGAAATATATAGCCTAGCTAGCCTATAGTCGGTCTGATATATATTAGAGAAATAGTAAAGTAATATTCGCCAAACAATCTGACGGGCCAGATATTATTACGGCCCGCCAGTCTGAGCATGCGTAGTGAGCTGTGGCGTCATCGTTTATCTAGACTATGCGTTTACAGTGGCTGCACAGATCCACTGAACGGATATTTTGGAAAATCTTCACTTTAAAATGCGTTTAAGAAAATCTCTGTTAATGTTTCTGAAAACACCCTTTACGTGTGGATGAAAGGCCCAATCGTGGAATAAAATGTGCGTTTGGCAAAAGATCCAGATACGTGGGGACATGGCCTAAAGTCTAAACCCTCGACTTTTCTCGATTTCATTTGCACACGGCACAGAGCCTGCCTTATAAGGAGCTCTGGATGCATTGTGTTGTATGCAAATGACCTAGAAGGGAACGCGCGTTCATGTTTCAGAAGCTGTCTCAGCTGTGATAGTTTGAGCCACTTAAGACATCTTCCCCACGCGTTGGGGACTCAGAGTGAACTTGTCGTAGATTCTGTCTCAGTCGGTTCCAAGATAAGTCTTCCAAGAGAACTCTTTGAAAAACATTCGGGAATGAGACCCATTGACATTAGCGGCAAACACTTCTGTTGAACCCCTCTTCTATTTCTAACAAAACTATTTCTGTTTTAAACCCAAAAGGGAGACCCTGGAAAGACAGGTGAACTAGGATCTGGAGGAGTTGCAGGCCAAAGAGTGAGTATTTCTTGCCAGTGTTCAATTATGTGGCGCGGTATGACTACCTTCTACACTTTTGTGAAATCAAGCATCTCATATTCTTCCAAGTGTGAAATGGGTGGAGCTGTTGATTCAGCCTTTAATTATTATTATTTTTTTTTTAAATGTACCTAGGGTCCTCCCGGGAAAGACGGTGAAGTTGGTCCTGCTGGCCCACCTGGCCCATCGGTAAGTGGCTTATCTTTCCAAAATCACTTCCGAAATGCATTTAGCTGGCAGCAGAAATTGGACTTATTATCTGTCTTCTTTCAAAGGGTGTTGCTGGAGAGAGAGGAGAACAGGGACCACCAGGTGTCAATGGATTCCAGGTGTGTTTTCATGATGTTTGGCTGATTATCATATTGGAGAAAGTATAAACACAAAAAGGAGTGGTAGATAGAGGATGATTAGACCTCTTATAAAAGTCCACTGATCTTGATGTTCTTGGTGCCTGACAATGCGTTTGTGGTATAAAAGGACTTATTACTCACACTTCAAACCTCATAAAATCACATTTCCAAGTGGTAAAAGAGACAGCAGCAGATCAGAATATTACTCTGGCAACAGTTATTTGATTATGTTGTCTGGGTAAGAAGGCCTTTCATGGTGTTTACGATTAGTCCTGAGTATATATCTCGCACAATGGATGCACACTCCATTTTCCTTTTTCCTGAACGATCGTGTGTTTGTAGGGTTTGCCTGGAAACCAAGGTCCTCCTGGAGAGTCAGGGAAGCCAGGTGATTTGGTGAGTTGATCAAAGATCATTCGTAGTTTGACTTCTCCTTATTATTTTGTCTGTCAACTAACAGAATTCATAGAAGCTCAACAAATATTATTATTTCTCTGTGAATTAACATGTGTGTTTCATTCAGGGTATTCCTGGAGAGGGGGGCGCAGTGGGTCAGATTGGACCACGGGTAAGTAGCCTCCCATATGTAAAAATGTGTGTTTTATCAATGGACTGATTTAGTTTGAAAACTGACTGAGTTTTGGTTTGTCCATAGGGTGAGCGTGGAATTCCTGGGGAGAGAGGGGAACTTGGTGCTAATGGCTTGCAAGGATCCAAGGGAATCCCAGGGGCACCAGGTCCAGACGGGCCAAAGGTACAGTTGTGTATTGTAACGTAACATAATGCCATTTGGTGGAAGTTTTCATCCAAAGGACTTTAAACTGCCTGCGGGTGATAAGCATTCTGCTCTTTGCTCACCACGAGGCACGGTGCAGAATCATGTCAAGAACATGGACAGTTAATCTCCAAAATACAGAGAAGCACATTTTTCCAAGTTGTGTCTGCTTACATCACATAAAGCTGTAATCTCATTGGTAGAGATTCTAAAAGGGCAAATAAATTTTACTTTGAACGCAGCGATGAGTGGAAATCTTGAGCAGTGTGTCTAATGCCAAGGGTATCCCCTTTCGTGACTGCTGATGCACGCCTTGCTTTGAATACAGCAGTCACTTGCTCAACCTTACCATAGGAACATTCACCCTGAAGCACTGGTTATTTACGAACGGTTAGTTCTAAATTTATCACAGAGAAATGTCAAAGGTACTCACAGTTGCACGAGGGTTTCACACACAAAACCGGGGTGGTTTGAAAGCTCGGCGTTGCCGGAGCGCTGTGATTCCTGGGCGCACCAGGCATGTGACAAAGCAGAAGAAGCCAGTCACAGCGCTCTGGCAAGTCACAAATCGGAAGAACAAGAGTAAGCCATTTTGACGCAAGGCTAGCTCAGTGATTTTTACATGTTTAGATTTTTTTTTAATGTTTATTAGCAACGCCGAGCTTTCCAACCACCCCGGTTTTGTGTGTGAAACCCTCGTGCAACTGTGAGTACCTTTGACATTTCTGTGATAAATTTAGAACTAACCGTTCGAAAATAACCAGTGCTTCAGGGTGAATGTTCCTATGGCTAGTAAGGTCGAGCAAGTGACTGCTGTATTCAAATCAAGGCGTGCATCAGCAGTCACGAAAGGGGCTAATGCCAAGGGATGCCACAAAGCAGGGCCGGCTCCACCAATCGCTTCATAGAAAAACAATGGCTGTCATAGTATCATGATCACTGTGTAGTATCATGATCACTGTGTGTGTAGTATCATGATCACTGTGTACATCACTGTGTAGTATCATGATCACTGTGTACATCACTGTGTAGTATCATGAGCACTGTGTACATCACTGTGTAGTATCATGATCACTGTGTACATCACTGTGTAATATCATGATCACTGTGTACATCACTGTGTAGTATCATGAGCACTGTGTACATCATTGTGTAGTATCATTATCTTATCTTATCTTAGCACGGGTGTTAGTGCCAGTGTTAGTGCACTTAGGCTAAAGTGCTGTGTGTGATTTTGAACACCACCTCCTTCTCCTTGTAGGGGGTGCGTCACAAACTCATACAAAGTACCCTCCATTGTTTCCTTTGCAAAACTGGATACTGCTCTCACTGGCTTGCAGAAAGGAAACAGAGGCTAAATATTCACTACTAGTAGTAGTAAAATTACCATAGTCATGACATGAGAGAAGGGAGTTGGCACTTATCTTTCCTCTATTGTGTCACACTAATGCAAACCATCATAGAGAATGGATTGGGAAGTGACTGTTACAGACAGTGCCCAGAATGGCTGACTTGTGATCATCGAGAGGACAACAGATGCAAAGGTCTTGGAAAGGAAAGCTGAATGAAATATATTTCACAACAAGCCCATAGATCATAGACCGAATTCACCAAGTAATGACAACAGGAAGCTAAATGAAGTATATTCCACAACAAACCCAGATTTGAGACAGAATTCACCAAGTAATGACAACAGGAAGATGAATGAAGTATATTCTGCAACAAACCCAGATTATAGACTGACTCTACCGACACCAAGAAGGAAACTGAGCCCAGAATATAGGCCGTCTGGTTTTGCAAGTCCACCACCAGTTAGAAGGAAGGATTTCAGACACATGGAAGAAAGCAAGACGATGAATGGAGAACAAACAACTAAAGAACCAGATTCCATGCAAATTGAAACGAAACTACTGTAATTGCCAATTTAAAAGATGTTATTTTACGAGACTGGTTTGGAGTACAGGAGTGGTTGGAAGTAAAATTAGGATTACGAGGAGTGGTCTGATCCTTTTTAAGTGTGTGTCTTTGAGTCAACAGAGACAGACACTGGAATTAACTATGGTAGGAAAACATCAGGTTCTTTAGCCTCAAGTAAAAAGGCCCAATTGAGAGGTGTTGTTTGTCCTGTGCCAATCGATTGGGATGCTGAGAGATTCAAGGACTCTGGAGGAGTTTGTGATGCGAGGCATCTGCTACACTACGGTGGTGGACAGAGAGAGTAGAACTTGTCGGTGTTCCGTTGAGTTTGGGAGGGGATGAATTGCAAACTGAATTATGGGCACAAGTTGAGGAGAGATCATTTAGATTCCATTTGTACCGTTTCCTCTGCAGTGCAGAAGATGTCAAACACTTGGACACATGGTTTCTGCTGAGGTGTGTTAAATGGCATGTAATGCAGTGCTGTGTCAAGAACCAGTTAATGTGTGAATTGTCTTTTGAATGCCAAAGAAATTTCCAACAAATTGAGGTAAACAAAATTAGGCTAGTTGATTATGTGTCATATATTGAGGCAGTGAAGAAGAGAACAACAGGATGGGGAAAAAGACAGTTCTTGGCATTTATACATACTTTGATGATGAACTGCCCCGGGGGAAGTAGCAGAGAATAGAAGCGAGATAGTGATTGCAGCAAAAAAAAAAAAAATGTGGACTTTTCAGCACTGCAGGAGGACTGTACTGAGAGAGGCTGTGGTTGTGGCTGTTTTGGTTTTTATTTATTAGTTAATTTATTTTTGATTATTTTGTTGTCCATATCTATACATTGGATGGTGCAAAGAATGATTTTGGCATAAGGGTACAATTCAGAGTTGATAGCATCGCTATCACAAGTAAAGCTTGGATGTAAATGTTCCAGCAAACATTCCACACATCAACAGTCATTCTCCCATGTCGACAGAGCAGCTTCTGGTTCCACATCAGCATGACATCAGAGATTCGTTTTGGTTTTCTCTTGGGAAGAAAGGCATTTAACACTCATTTAGATGCTGGTCAGACCTACCAGGCAGCAGAAATTCAGTGTATAAAATAACTGTTAATCCCCTTTAACTCATTGACCACCGGGGATTAGCCTCATCCTGTAGTCGCTCACCTTGTTTGCAGGCCTATAACTATTGAAATATTATAGCTATGGATGCAATACTATGGCCCATTTGACATAGAGTATCTATCGTTCAAGATGTGAAAAAGGAATCTTTTTTCCATCCATACATTCTCGTTTTATACCGTGGTGAATATAAGTATGGTTTGAGAGCGTTTTAGGGTCATTCCTGGGAGGCTAGTAATAGCCCGCGAAGCATATTATACTTAATCCATTGGCATTTTGTCCCTATACATGCTACAATTGAACATTCAAATGCATATGATCGGTATATTATGTTCCATCATACATGCATGAAAGGGGGGGGGGGTCGTTTCTGATTAATTGATTGTCAATAACGGCATTCGTTAGTACAACAGCATACGCTGATCAGGGCGATGGCTATGAAAACAATGCACAACCAAGCTGAAATTTACGTTAAATTGCTCTTACCTGTGGCCAATGCGATTCCAAAAAGAATATTCCAATTATTTGATTGCCATCTGCTAGATCGTATGTCCATTTGGGCCATGACATAACCCCCCATAGCATAATGAATCGGGCGTCCCGAAAGCGATTCAAATGCGATCAGGTATACCCCTCAGTCCAGGCTACTCAAACTCCGCCCGGAGGAATTTCAATGATACACAGCCATATACACAGTCACAAAGGAAGTGCAACATCGGCTGCATACCACCAGGCAGCGATATTGGACCATTGCGATCTCAGACACATTGTCTATGGTACCACAGCCTTCCTGGATGATTTATGAATGGAAATAGCAAATAAAATAAATAACGATCAAATAACGAGTATACTCGTTGTTGGCGTTATTCGATTGGTGGCCAATAACGAGTATACTCGTCGTTGGCGGGGAATGAGTTAATGATTAACTCTGTAAAAATTACTGTTAGTGTTAGTTTGCAATGAAGAAAATCCTCTGGAGGAATCGTCGTTTGAGTAAATAATTTTTCATCTGCAGTTAAATGTGTGAATCTTTTGGTTTTGTTAAAGGCCATTAAATGCCTGTTTGCTTGTTTCCACAGGGTAGCCCTGGTCCAGCTGGCGCCCTTGGTGATCTCGGACCTCCCGGTCTCCAGGGAATGCCAGGAGAGAGGGGCATCTCTGGGCCTCCAGGGCCAAAAGGTGACAGAGTAAGTGTCTACATCCACGTCATCCTCCGTCAGGACATTCATTTTCTCTCCTTCCATGGTGAAACAGACGTGGTGATAAATGAGGCCCAGTGTTTCACAAAAAGGGCCTCATAAAAATTACTAAGCCTCAAAGTGAACGGAACAGCTTGGTAAAATGGAAGGGATAAATAGCGATCTGTGTATTAGTAGCTTTATAGCACTAATGTTTTATATCTAGCATCTGTGTATTAGTAGCTCTAAAGCACTAATGTTTTATATCTGACAATATCTGTGTATTAGTAGCTCTAAAGCACTAATGTTTTTTATCCGACAGTATCTGTGTATTAGTAGCTCTAAAGCACTAATGTTTTATATCTGACAATATTTAATAGAAATCAGGTACCAATTTGGATTGAGATGTTGGCTAATTCTGAAGACCAAAAAGACACTGTACGCTGATGTTTGCATCCCTACTAAATCTAATCTGATATCTTTTTTCTTTCTTTCTTTTATTTTTATCTTGGCAGGGAACAATTGGGGAGAAAGGATCAGAGGGTACAGCTGGAAATGATGGAGCTCGGGTAAGTAGAGCCACTGACACTAATATCTCAGTAGAAGATGTAAATGTAAGCTGATAATGTTACAAACTAGGAAATAAGATGGACAACAATAGCTCAGTATGTTTTGGGAATTGAGGGGGAAAAGGAGGCAGTTATTATGGATGTAATGTCCTACACTACAGAGTCCCTGGTTTGAGACATGTCACTGCATATTTTGTCTTCCCAATTCATTACATAAGTTCCTGGTAAAGTTGATGAGGGGATTTCCCTAACAATATCTTTTGTAACGGAACAGGGAGCCCCAGGCCCCATCGGACCCCTTGGAACTGCTGGACCCAGTGGTGAAAAGGTAAAGAGTTTTTACATCATGTTAACAAACTTGTGTTTTTCCCCCAATGTACATCAAGGCAATTCAAGACAATTCAAAGGGTTGCTGGTTCAATCTCTTTTACAGACGGTGGCAAATATCGCTAATTTACCCCCGAGCAAGGGTACTTAACCCCCCCCCCCCATGTACTGTATACAGTATATGTACCAACTTGCTCCATGGATGGGTATTCAAATACTTAACATTAGGTTAATACTGTGATACAGCCCGGCAGTTGCTTGCACTATGTCGATGTCTTTGCCTCTGGCCTTGTAAAAATCAAAACCGTACACATTGCGGGTAAACCAAGTCATTATTTGCATCAGTTCTGCATGGGGAATAGTTCCCAGAATATCTCACATGCTGCCAAATCCTCCGGCTCCACATTGCTTCCTTGACTGCATCTGACAAGAAAACCAATTTCTTGCCTTTTTTTTTCTTTTTTCTTTTAACGTACAAAACCTTGGATTTATGAAGAAAAAGAAACGCACAATGCCAATAAGATGTTTGATTTTCTTACAGGGAGAACCAGGCCCTAAAGGTCCAAACGGTCCTGCAGGTTCCAGAGGAGTGCCTGTAAGTAGACCTTTGCGAAAAGAAAAGTTTGTCAGATGTTTGTTTTCCAACATACAGTAAGGGGGTTATTGGGCGGCCTAGTGGTAAGAGAGACCATCTTGTAACTATAAGGACACAAGTCTGAATCCTCCGACAATCCATGTGTCCGTCCATATCTAAGTCTACTTTAATGGGACGCTGAACCTCAACCTGCTCCAGGGGCACCGCCAACACCTGAGCCACCACTCTGAACCCTGAATGAAATACATATCCAATTACATGGTGTGTGTAACATGGACATTAAATGCTCTAAAATTCCTGAAATGAAAATATGTTAAGTACGGTATATTGGTTTAGTGTACCAATGGTAGATAGGCTGATCAGACCTCACTGCACGCCTGAAAGGAATGTAAATGATGCATCCAAATAAAAAATGTCTAGGATATTAAAACGACATTCTGATTGATTGTAGGTTACATTCTGAAAAGTGCAATGCTATGTAGATATACAAATGGTCCATATCCTATAGAATGTATTCTATAGAAGAGTAACATGAACAGTTAATTATTAATTGTTTCCTTCCCTCCAGGGATCTAGAGGTGACCCTGGCCCCATCGGTGCTGTTGGATTTTCTGGACCACCCGTAAGTGGTTTTCTATTTGTGAGGAGGAGATATGAAAACCTCAAGTGAAACCTATTTATTCACTATTACGTTGATGGTTGTTGAGACAATAGTATGTTTTTGGGCTATTATGCTAATAGTACCTACCTACTGCAGGGTCCTGATGGTCAACCTGGAGTCAAGGGGGAGCCCGGAGAGCCTGGTCAGAAGGGTGATGCTGGGTCTCCAGGACCTCAGGGCTTGTCTGGTGCCCATGGACCTCCGGTGAGTTGCAAACTTAATCCATAACCTCTTCTAAACAAGCAGGGGACGGCAGGAGCCTAAAATATAGAGATCTTGTAACTGGAATGTTGGCGGTTCAAAACCCCAGATGGACTGGGAACATTTTGGGAAGTGAATAAGTGATGCTGTCCCCATCCTCAACAACAGATTGCTCAGTGACCGTCAATAGAAGCCAGTTTTACTGGCCAGCTTTTAGGTCCGACTCCGAGTGTGTTGCAGTATGATGCTCAGAAAACATCGCCCTGGATAAGGACTGGATGAACCATTTGTAATACAGTGGTGTTTTTGCAGGGACCATTGGGTGTTGCTGGACTGAAGGGTGGAAGAGGAACACAGGGTGCACCAGTAAGACCATTTAATTTCCACATCAAAAACACGCAAATCAATCAATACAATGAATTCCAAGAGTATTTTACTTTAACCTGAGGGGCTTGTGTAACCTCTCTCTTCCCAGGGCCCTACTGGTTTCCCTGGATCAGCAGGCAGGGTCGGCCCTCCAGGCTCAACTGTAAGTATTGATTTAAGACAACTGAATACTTAATTTACAGATGGTTTAGAGAAATGGTTCACAAATGCGGGATCACTGCCACATCCATCATGAAATCCTAACAGATTTTCACAATTACTTCAGAGGCATTGAGAGGAGGCTATCATGACGGCCAGTAATGTCATTAAGCTGTGAGCTACAGTATCTGATGAGGAAATCATGTTTGCTAGGGTCCCGTGGGAGAGGCCGGACCCCTGGGACCCCCTGGCAGAGAAGGTGCTCCTGGTATCCGTGGAGACAATGGATCTCCTGGAAGACAGGGAGAGAGAGGACCAGGAGGAACGCCGGGAAGCCCCGGAGACAAAGGAGACTCTGGAGAGGACGGTCCCACGGTAAATTGACACAAGAGTCTTTATTTTCGTGCATTTAGTAACTAGTGCAAGAGTAAGCTCAGGGCGCTGGTGCACGTGGGTTTGCCCAACTTATTTGGGGTAATTTGGTGACCAGAGATGCAAACATATCCTTGTTGCAAAGTGGCAAATTTTTCAAACGGCTGGAGTGCATTATTATTAGTAGGTGTGGTTAGGGCTTCCTTGAATTACGGCCAATCAGATAATCGCTTCTCATCTAGAACAGTGCACGCCAAGGTGCAGCGTATTGACAATTTCATATGGCTGAGAAAATTCCACACGAGGCTCCGTCACACACTGAGATCCAGCTGCACTAATGTGAACGAATTTGAGAATAGAGCCCCATGACTCTGTCTGTTGCATCTGCTGTACATCTCTGTCATTTTAGGGTTCGGATTTAAGGGTTAGCTGGGAATATGCTTTTTTATGTTTCTAGAGCCAGTTGGTTTAAAGAACCAGTACAATGATGTTAATTCAGTCAGAGTAAGTTTATTGTGTAATTTTTTCAGCTTCAGATGTGTAATTTTACTGTTTTAGTGCACATGACTTCCAGTTGGTCTACACTAGGGCGTGGTCTGTTCATTGAAGGATATGTCAAGTTAGTATCATATTAAATGAATAAAAATTCATTACTTGTTTGTGGATTAGCTACTGTACCTGATATATTTCCCAACTACTGACAACTAAAGGGCCAATCAGTAGTAGATTATGCTATCTCTTCAGGGAAGATAATTGGATATCTGATATGCTTTGATCATGTTCTGTTGGGTGATTTTACATCAACATAACTTCTGTACGAGAATTCAATGAGATTGAAAATCACGATTTTCATTGGACTGAAATATTCTACTTCCTGTGTTGAAATACAGTATAACTTTTTTGCACAGCCATTGTTACTAGCCATAGCGAGCATCATAGTCATTGTTGTTAGGGTAAGACACATCCAAAAACAACAGTATGCAAATGCTGGATCGAGTTATAATCCAGCAAAAGTACAAAAGGTTTGCACACTGAAAGGTTTCCATTCAATTAATTTACTGATGCATCAGAGTGAGTGAAGTAGAGCTGTCATCACGTAAAACATCACTCTGATGCATCAATAAATTCATTTTGATTAATTGAGAGCTTTCAGCATGCAGACCTTTTTGTACTTTTGCATAATTAAGTGAGGACACACACACGCATTTCTAAACCAAACTTTCCTAGTGGGGGGTGTACTGACCGTGTTAAAGTGCATGTGTATATGTACTGTAGGGAGGTGGGGTATGTGTGTGCGCATGCAATGTGTGTGCTGTCAGCCTATTGTCACAAGACCAAGCCTTTATACTGGAATCACAGCCAGATATTTGATTTCCCGTCAGTCGCTGCAACAGGAACCGGCAGGGGGAATTACAGTATGTGCACTACTTTGGATGCAAATATATTTTACAAGAAGGAACTGTCGGCCTATCGATCTCTGTGCTGAGGTGAAGCAGATTGATTTGACATTTGCACTGAAAATGCATTTAAAACCTTCCTGTATTGATTATACTACTACCAAAAACAAATCACTGAGATCGCGAATCACAAGTCTGTTTGGTAGGTCATTTGCGCTGGAATTTTTACAGATTTGCACAGGATTAAGATCACAGACGTCTTCCGCAATTATTACAAATGACTAGAGGTCATACTAGTCCCAGGCTTCCGCTGTTTCCTAGCAACACAGGAAAACTAGACAGAGAATCCTAATCCTTTTAATGCGATTCCCTCCTCAGGGTCCTGATGGCCCTCCGGGTCCAGCAGGAACTACAGGACAAAGAGGCATCGTGGGTCTTCCTGGTCAGAGGGGAGAACGTGGGATGCTAGGTCTCCCTGGACCAGGAGTACGTATCTTAGACAGTAGCTTCTGTGCTCATGGCATTTGCAAGTCTTGACTTTTTCTTCCAAGGTCCCGGTCAATTAACTTTCACTTCATAATAGAACCAGACACACCAAACTATGTGCTAATGACAGGGCTTTCATTTTCAATTACTTCTTGATAGGTGGGTTATGACAACATCCTCAAGCTAAACTTTTTCTATTACATTTTGAAGAAACCAACAAGTAGATCCACACACCAAATTGATTCTCCTTTTACTTATCCTGCAGTATAGCTCATATATCTGTCCCTGTATGGTTGAACAGAAGACTAAAAGTATTAGCATGTTGTGGGGTATCCCAGATAGCAACCTGACACAGTTGGATCAATATTGAAGTGTCAATGTACTGTAAATTACATTTTATCAACATTGAAATGTAGCTGAAAGTTGTCAACATTGACTCAATGTTGATTCAGTGTTGCGTTTTTAACCTAAAAAGTCCATCAATTGTCAACATTACTTTAGTCGATTCAACATCAAATGCATTTTCAACCTCAACCAAAATGATTATTCTGATGTTATTTCAACATTGAATCAATGTCACTCTGCTATCTGGAATGTTTGTTGGTTACATTTATACACTACGCAGTTCTCCACTCTCAAAACGGCTGTTGTCTTTCCAGGGCCCACCAGGGAAACAGGGAACTACAGGACCAGGTGGAGACAAAGGCCCGCCAGGTCCCCTCGGTTCTCCAGGCGCTAATGGACCTCGTGGTGACCCCGGTCCCGATGTATGTCCTCCAGCGCTCAGTAATCAGTCTATCCAGCTAAACACAATGTGAAACATCCCAGAGACTGTTTAGATAAGATGCAATCTAGCTAACATATACAAATATAGATGTGCTTTCATATTATGTGAACAACCCCAAGTATTTTTTTTTTACCTCTAAAAAAAATACATTTCCCATTTTCTTCAGGGGCCATCTGGCTCTGACGGTCCACCAGGCAAGGATGGTCTTATGGGCCAAAGGGTAAGAGCAGTACATTAAAGACTGCACCCATATTGTCAATAACAATATATTGCCATGATGTGTCACAAGTGACCAACAACAGGTGTTTGTTTCTCTAGGGGGACAGAGGAGACCATGGTCCAGAGGGTCTGGTTGGCTCTCAGGGACTTCCTGGCTCTCCAGGCCCTGTCGGTACATCAGGTGGTGCTGGCAAGAGAGGAGACGCTGTATGTTCACATCTCTGTTCTAAATATACCTCGTCTGTCTGACCTGTTAATCTGTCATAAGACAGAATCATTTTGTTGTATTGAAATAGGTTTTGTACCATCCAGTCTGTTGCATGCAGGCTATCTACCACACACATATATAGTAGTAAACAGTGTGTATATGCTACATACTATTGTCATAACAAGGGAGATGCAATCCCCTTCTGTGCCCCTTCGAATTGCCCACCCGGTGACATGGCTGTGTCCAAAATGTTTCAAATGTCTACTTGTTTACAGGGCTCAAGAGGACCAGTTGGTCCACCAGGCTCAGCTGGAAAGAGAGGCTTAGGGGTGAGTCATTCAGAGTACATCTTGAGGTTATGTACAGATATTATCAAAATTATAATATCTATTCTGTGTCATCACATAAACAACTTCAACACATCAAGAACTGTGGTTATAATAACTTATTATAAGAATAGTCTCCTATGTTTTGCTGTTCCAGGGTCAGGCTATCGTTTGCTTTCCCTACATATTGGGAGCCATTAACTGTATTATATGTATTTAGTTGTAGTCATAATGGCACATATCAGAGTCACCCAAACTTTAGGCCTTTTCATTTATTTAATTGTATTTAATTAGCATATTGTGTGTGGTGAGAGACATGGACAGCTTGTTCTTTTCACAACATTGCCCATGAAATGTGGTGCATGGTTTCTTTTTAACCACAGGGACCCCAAGGACCAAGAGGAGATAAGGGTGACCTGGGAGACCATGGAGAGAGAGGGCAGAAGGGACACCGTGGCTTCACCGGCCTGCAGGGTCTTCCTGGACCACCTGTAAGTGAACACTGGGCGTTTGATTTCCTGTGATCATCAATAAAACATAGCATT